>NC_091306.1:6430073-6432573 GCF_038502225.1 Cherax quadricarinatus | reverse complement strand
GAGTGTGAGCAAAGTAACATTTATGAAGGGGTTCAGGGAAACCGGCAGGCCGGACTTGAGTCTTGGAGATGGGAAGTGCAGTGCCTGCACTCTGAAGGAGGGGTGTTAATGTTGGTTTAAAAACTGTAGTGTAAAGCACCCTTCTGGCAAGACAGTGATGGAGTGAATGATGGTGAAAGTTTTTCTTTTTCGGGCCACCCTGCCTTGGTGGGAATCGGCCAGTGTGATAAAATAAATATATATATATATATATATATATATATATATATATATATATATATATATATGTATATATTTATATATACATGTATATATATATATATATATATATATATATTGTGTGTGTGTGTAATTTTTTGTTTTTTTTGACAAGTCGACCATCTCCCACCGAGGCAAGGTGACCCAAAAAGAAATTACTTCTATCGTCATTTAACACTTTCACTTCACTCGTACATAATCACTGTCTGCAGAGGCGCTCAGATACGACAGTTTAAAAGTCAACCTCCAAACTGCCAATATTCGAAACCCCTCCTTTAAAGTGCAGGCATTTTACTTCCCATTTCCAGGACTCGAGTCCGGTTATATAAAATAACCGGTTTCCCCGAATCCCTTCACTAAATATTACCCTGCTCACAATCCAACAGCTCATCAGGTCCCAAAAACCATTCATCTCTATTCACTCCTATCTAACATGCTCACACATGCTTGCTGGAAGTCCAAGCCCCTCGCCCACACCACCACCTTTTCCCCTTCCCTCCAACCTTTTCGAGGACGACCCCTACCCCCCTTCCTTCCCCTACAGATTTATACGCTCTCCAAGTTATTCTACTTTGATCCATTCTTTCTAAATGACCAAACCACCTCAACAAACCCTCTTCAGCCCTCTGACTAATACTTTTAGTAACTCCACACCACCTCCAAATTTCCACACTATGAATTCTCTGCATATTTACACCACACATTGCCCTTAGACAGAACATCTCCGCTTCCTCCTCGCTGAAGCATTTGCAACCCAAGCTTCACACCCATATAAGAGTGTTTATACGACAATACTTTCGCACATTCCCTTCTTTGTCTCCATGGATAACATTTTTTTTTTGTCTCCACAGATACCTCAATGCATCACTCACCTTTTCTCCTTCATCAATTGTATGGTTAACCTCATCCTTCATAAACCCATCTGTTGACAAGTCAACTCCCAAATATCTGAAAACATTCACTTCTTCCATACTCCCTCCAATTTGATATCCAATTTTTCTTTATCTAAATCATTTGATACTCTCATCACCTTACTTTTATCTATGTTCACTTTCAACTTTACACACTCGTCCACTAACCTTTGCAACTTTTGTTTGCATTTGGAGAAGCATCAAAGAAGAGAGTAACTTAATCAGGAATTAGGCAGGTAATAATGTTATTAAGAATTAAGAGGACTGTAAGTCAGTTTATTTAGGTACAGGTACACAAGTACAATTATCATACATAGTTTAACATGTGTAAATCACCTAGAATAACCCAAAAGTCATTGATTTATTTCCATTGGGGTCCTTGTAATATCTTAATATTTAGTCAGCCCTTGTGCTTTAGCGCTTATTTTTTATTTTTTTTATAATAATAATAATATTTAAAGCCTTGCTGTAAGTTACAATAGAAATCAGTCATGATTATAACCTTAGCAATGAATGTCGGGAAAAAATATACTGTGAAGTAAGCAATCAGCCGGCCAAAAAAATATGAAAAAAGTGTGTGTGCTAGAGGATCTGGCAGTCAGTCATCAAGGAGGCTTTCCGTTTACCCAGGTTAGAGACTGCCATGCAGGAAGGTACAGTACTACTGATTACATAAGTGTAAACTGGAACTCGATTAAATATTTTGCACTTTGGCAATATTACTGGCCTTTTCTTAGTCTTATGAACACACAAGATGACAAGCAAATCTTGCAAACTTCTTAAGTTTCTACATTTAAAATATTTTCTGTATTTGAGCATCTTTTCAAACAGGTACTTTGATACCAGGTGAGGGGCTTCTGATTCAGGAATTTAAACTTACCCTCCCCCTCCTTGCCCCCTCAAGGAAGGGTCCTTGATGTTGGTGAGGGGCTCTTGATTTAGGGAATTGGATCTGTGCTCCAGTTCCCCGAATTAAGCCTGAATGCCTTCCACTTCCCCCCCCCCTAGGCGCTGTATAATCCTCCGGGTTTAGCGCTTCCCCCTTAATTATAATAATAATCCCCCTCCTTGCATCGAACCTGAATGCCTTTCATTCCCCTGGCGCTATATGACCCCCTTTGGGTTTAACACTTCTCTGATTAAAATAAGTAAATGTACTCTAGTATGACAATACAGTGTATATCCAACACAAAGTACATGTGTGAGGAATATTGTCCCATTGTTCAGCGCTGTATAGCCCTTGTGGCTCAGCGCTTCTTTTTGATTATAATAATAATGTCCCATTGTTAACATAAAAATAAGTGGTGTAATACAGTGCAATAGAAAATGGT
>NC_091306.1:6392573-6425073 GCF_038502225.1 Cherax quadricarinatus | reverse complement strand
AAAAAAATATATCTTTAAATGTATAAGAGAAAATATTAGAAAGGACTTAATTTTAAATGAGTTCTCTCTAATTGACCAGTTTTACATATTCGGCACGACAGACATATATATATATATATATATATATATATATATATATATATATATATATATATATATATATATATATATGTATATATATATATATATGTATATATATATGTATATATATTACATATTTATATATATATATATATAATTATATATATATATATAGGGCTCTGGTGGCCTGGTGGTTAACGCTCTCGCTTCACACGGTGAGGGCCTGGGTTCTATTCCCAGCCAGAGTAGAAACATTGGACGTGTTTCTTTCCACCTGTTGTCTATGTTCCCCATCAGTAAAATGGGTACCTGGGTGTTAGTCGACTGGTGTGGGTCACATCCTGGGACACTGACCTAAGGAGGCCTGGTCACAGACCGGTCCGCGGGGGTGTTGACCCCTGGAACTCTCTCCAGATATATATATATATATATATATATATATATATATATATATATATATATATATATATATATATATATATGCAATAAGATCACAGTAAACAGGTGATTTCAGAATATGCAAAACAACCACTCTGAAAGAATAGAGAAATTCCAAGCGCCTTCGTGACTACTCACATTATCAAGGAACTATGAAAGTAAAGCATCCAAGGAAGCTATATAAGGGGTCTGGCCAACACATCACTATCAGATCCCACAACGGTTGGCCAGACCCCTTATATAGCTTCCTTGGATGCTTTACTTTCATAGTTCCTTGATAATGTGAGTAGTCACGAAAGCGCTTGGAATTTCTCTATTCTTTCAGAGTGGTTGTTTTGCATATATATATATATATATATATATATATATATATATATATATATATATATATATATATATATATATATATATATATATATATATATATATATATATATATATAGTTACTTTTTGCTGATGATACTGTGCTTACGGGAGATTCTAAAGAAAAATTTGCAAAGGTTAGTGGACGAATTTGGGAGTGTGTGTATAGGTAGAAAGTTGAAAGTAAACATAGAAAGTGAACATAGAGTAAGGTGATGAGGGTATCAAATGATTTAGATAAAGAAAAATTGGATATCAAATTGGGGAGGAGTATGGAAGAAGTGAATGTTTTCAGATATTTGGGAGCTGACATGTCAGCGGATGAATTTATGAAGGATGAGGTTAATCATATAATTGATGAAGGAAAAAAGGTGAGTGGTGCATTGAGGTATATGTGGAGGCAAAAAATGCTATCTATGCAGGCAAAGAAGGGAATGTATGAAAGTATAGTAGTACCAACACTCTTATATGGGTGTGAAGCTTGGGTTGTAAATGCTGCAGCGAGGAGGCGGTTGGAGGCAGTGATGTCCTGTCTAAGGGCAATGTGTGGTGCAAATATTATGCAGAAAATTCGGAGTGTGGAAATTAGGAGAAGGTGTGGAGTTAATGAAAGTATTAGTCAGAGAGTTGAAGAGGGTTTGTTGAGGTGGTTTGGTCATTTAGAGAGAATGAGTCAAAGTAGAATGACTTGGAGAGCGTATAAATCTGTAGGGGAAGAAAGGCAGGGTAGGGGTCGCCCTCGAAAAGGTTGGAGGGAAGGGGTAAAGAAGGTGTTGTGGGCGAGGGGTTTGGACTTCCAGCAAGCGTGCGTGAGCGTGTTCGATAGGAGTGAATGGAGACAAATGGTATTTGGGACCTGACGAGCTGTTGGAGTGTGAGCAGGGTAATATTTAGTGAAGGGATTCAGGGAAACCGGTTATTTTATATAACCGGACTTGAGACCTGTAAATGGGAAGTACAATGCCCGCACTCTAAAGGGGAGGTTTGGGATATTGGCAGTTTGGAGGGATATATTGTGTATTTTTATACGTATATAATTCTAAGTTGTTGTATTCTGGGCACTTCTGCAAAAACAGTGATTTTGTGTGACTGAAGTGAAAGTGTTTAATGATGATGAAAGTATTTTCTTTTTGGGGATTTTCTTTCTTTTTGGGTCACCCTGCCTCGGTGGGAGACGGCCGACTTGTTGAAAAAAAAATATATATATATAAAAAATATATATATATATATTCATGCTTAAAAATTCGCGAACAGGTGAAATTATTTGCAAACATTATCTCTCAGTCCACAGCTTAGCTTCAGCTAAGTGCCCACACCTATCTGGGTTCTGGCCGAGTTGAGATGGTACTACGTACTTTGATGCTGAGTGTGCAGTGTAGAAGCCTGCTGTAAGCTTGATAAAGCCTACTTGATCAGACTTGATAAAGCCTGCCTAATCAGACTTGATAAAACCTGCTTGATAATCTCACTTGATAAAGTCTGCTTGATCATGCTTACTAAAGCCTGGATGATTAAGTTTGATAAAGCCTGTTTTAACATAATTGAAAACCCCCGATTTATTAGACATGATGCGCTGTATAGCCCTTGTGGTTTAGCGTTTCTTCTTCTTTTTGATTATAATAATAATAATTAGACATTATAACGCCTCCTTTATCAGACTTGATAAAGCCTGCTTCAACATATTTGACAAAGCCTGTTGTGCAAGCGAATCGCAATCTTAATAAAGTTTCCAGCTGCTGCTTTTGGGGCAGTAGGTGTTAGAAGTATCCACAGGCCCTGCCCAGGACTGAACCCGGGTCCTTCGGCTGTGAGCGGAACAAGCTACTGCACTTTCACAAACAATCATAAGAATCTGAAGTTAAACATAGTGGAAAACAAGTAAGGCTCGTAACCCTTACCGAGGCAGCGATAGATTAGGTTTACCAGCGTCCATAGCAACCTGCCTGGCAACCATGTTTTGACTGACCAGGCGGGATAAGGTATTTAATGTGTGTGTGTGCGGCGTTGTGGTCATTATTAACTGAAAACTTTACGTACCACGAAAGGGATTTTTATATATTTTTTTAAGGTAAGCTTACTCTGAACATGGTGTTAATGTGACCTGTAACCCACAGAATATAGCTGCCCATGGGAAAGTCACATATCAAAGCTATCTACTTCTGTCTAAATTAAGGACTATCCTAGTTTATCTAGGCGTATGAGCTAGGATAGAAAAAATAGAAGGCTCTCTCATCTCCCCTTCCAGCCACTACTGGCATTAAAACGGGGATGGGGGGGGGTGAAATATACCATATATTAGAAAAGTGGCATGGAATTTATAGGAGTGATGAAAGTGGATGTAAGATATGGGTTCATCCGATGTCTAGTGAATATTTTCTAGTTGCATCCTGACTCTTCTGCTTGCAGGAAGCTTCTCATATTCTCCTGTCAAAATTCTTCTGTTAATTCCATCTGTTGGTGCTCCTCCATCTTTCTTCAGCCTTCTCAGCTGTTTTACAATCATCTTCCATTTATATGACTGCTGATTTACTTTTTCTCATTTTTAGCCTTTGATACTTTATTATTTTCGAATTGTCGTTAAGTTAATTGCTTCGTATCCTCACACAAATGTTCCTACTTCTCATACTCATTCTATTTTTTTTTTTTTGTATTTTCCGTGTTGTGTAAACATGTCTTTGACACCTTATGCAGATCCACTTCCATTATTTAAAACTTAGTGATGTATAAATCACTGGTATGCAGTGGTTTATCCATGGCATTTTTTCCAATTTCAAAATCAATTAGAGGATAACAAGGTCAAGTCTTTATTTTTTTTTCGACAAGCTTGTTGATAAACGTTGCCATTGCTACCTCCATTAGGTTTGCTTAGGATTTTAATGATTCGCCAAGGGGGCCCTATCCTTCTCGTCAATTTCCCTATGCTTAAAAAATATATACAAATCAAGAATTTAGGGTTTGCTGCTGTCTTTGCGGCTGTTTCCAGTATGTGTATTACTGACCTGTTGCTCTTACCATGCTCCACTTTTGGTCTCCTGTTGTTGAATGTATATAATACTCTGGCCTATATTACCGATGGCCCTCCGACCATCACAGTACCTGCTGTATAGTCTCCAGTTTCAATATTTATTTTTGTACAAATCGCCAGTTTTTTTTCATTGTCACACAATTTGGACTGCTATTATTGCTGTATATTCTCCTCAGTAATGACAATGAAGTCTGGGTTTCCCCTCCTAATCTTTGTTTTAACTCTTAATTAACTCTTGTTGATGATTCTGCATATTATCCCCCTCAAGGAAGGTTCCTTGATGTTGGTGAGGGGCTCTTGATTTTGGGAATTAGATCTGTGCTCCAGTTCCCCGAATTAAGCCTGAATGCCTTCCACATCCCCCTCAGACGCTGTATAATCCTCCGGGTTTAGCGCTTCCCCCTTGATTATAATAATAATAATAATTGCATATTATCAAGTGCTGATATATTTTGGGATGTTGATCTCTGTGAGACAGCTAGAAAATTATTTTTCAGATTGGCTTTAAACTTTCTAAGCTGGTATTTCTTAGTGGAAGATCTGAATAAGTTTTTGGCTGTTTTTGTCCTAATTTGGCATCTTTATAGCAGAAATTGGGATAATTTTTTCCATGTGATAGCTTGAGAATACCTCTTCAGGTTTACATCAGATCTTCATCGCTAATATTTAATTGTATTGGGGACTTAGGCCACACTCCACACTATTCCTAAAGCTTACATTAAGGTAGAGGGAGCCGGGGTTATGCAACACGGGGAGACATCTCTCAGATTGAGCAGCGACCGAAATATATCTAGCCTGTCCCAGACGTTTCGATCGCGAGAGTTAGAGAGAGAGACTTACAGTGTTATGACACCAGTATTCAGTTCACACTTCACAATGGGAGAAACGACTAGCATTTTTTTCTTTACATTCTTCTCATTCTTTCAAGAAGTCATCATTTTTTTAACCGCGGCACCACAAGAAAGCGGGAGAATCTGCATCTCCTAGTTATTTGTAGATGAGTTTAAAATCATCATGGATTCCCTTAACAGCTTAAAATTTCCCTGACTTTTCACGATCAGTGTAAGAAGAGAACAGTTTGAATCGGTGTTCGTCACGGTTGTTTCATTAACAAGTTGTTTGTAATTTAGTTCTAGGATCTGCTTATATATTTTACTGATCCATTACAATTGCAGTGTAATGCGATCCTCTGTTGACAACATTCTCCCACACATTGGTCTTCATCAGGTCACAAACAAATCTGATTTTCTGTCTCCTTTCTATCGTGTCGAAATTTAATATCATTTGTCTCCATTTTTTTAATGAAGATACTGAAGTCACCACTTCCCTTTCCTCAGCAGGAAATTTCTGAGGTATATTTCCCACAGCCACCTGACGTGAGAGGGGTAATAGGCTGCCCACCCAACTTCCAACAGTGCTTTGTGATCGGTGGGATCTCTCCTCGAACTTATGTTGTCGCTCCTCTCACTTGATTTATTGAACTTTAGCTTTGTTAGTGGTGACTTTTGACAAATTCTGCAGCCTAGTAACGTTTCGCATCTCTTTGGTATATAGTTCATTTATTTAATCAGCATCCCTGTTAGCATCTAAACAGGTTCATGGTTGGAACTGTCTTGAATTAGCAATGCTTTTATCTCTAAAGAACAAGTCTGGAACAATTCACAAAATAAAAGTTATCCACTTTATTTCAGGACATGCACACATTATTCTGGTATCAAAGTGTGATCAGTAGGTTCCTTGGGGGTGGACTGAGGTAAGGATCAGGGAAGATAGGTGCCCATGGCCCGGGAGACTGTCTCCTTCAGTCAGTCAGGCCCCACGCCCGTCTGTGTAGACGAGAGTGCGCTGTCAACCCGCACGGGCTGCTACGTCATCACTCTCACCTTCTCTCAGCCTACACAGGTCAGTACTTACCCTCTCAGCCTACATAGCTCAGTACTTACCTTCTTTTAGCCTACACAGTTGCATTAATTACCTTCTCTCAGCCTACACAGATTAGTATTTACCCTCTCTTAGCCTACACAAGTTAGTGCTCACTTTCCCTAGCTACACAGATGATTACTTATCTTTCCTCAGCCTGCACAGGTCTGTACTTTCCTTCTATCAGCCTACACAGGTCGATACTTTCCTTCTCAACCTACACAGGTCGGTACTTTCTTTCCCTCAACCTACACAGGTCGGTACTTTCCTTCCCTAAGCCTATTTATATTATGGAAAGTGTTAAGTCTCAAATATTATTCAGTGTTCTTTTGCCTCAGTGCTTAATTCTAAGCATCTAGTTCTTTCTTCTAAGTAACTAGATCTTGTAAACAGCTTGTAAACTTGCTTTTAATCACCTAGTCCTTGTTTCTAGGAATCCTCTACCATTGCAATATTTTCGTTAAACTGTAACTTATTAATTTTCTCAATAACGTAAAAATTTATGATACCAATGTTTAAAAAACTATCATTTACTTCATAAATGGTTTTCCAACAGGATTCGTATTCTGGACGACTTAACAAGTGTTAGGGAGATATTAAAAAAAAAATGAAAATATTTATTTTACATGACATTCTTGTACTGGGCCACTATGGTACCGCAGATGACAGTGACGAGAAGACACACGTTGTGCAAGAAGCGTTCACTGCGACAACATTTCGCTTTGAGTAGAACTTTATGACTTGATAAAGCTCTACAGTGAAACTTTGCCCTACACGTTGTCTTTTCTTCTCATTACTGTTGGTCATTAAAAAGTGATAGCAGTTAACTTGATCCTATTGCATGGGATTGAAGAGTTACATCAATCCTATAGGTTGTCTTCTCATTGAATCATGTCATCTGTACGGGTTTGTGAGATCTATTGTCTATCTTTTGTTATGGCTGAATGAACCAGACGTGGGTTATCTCGACTTATGAAATTCCCATCAGCCCCAACAACCACACCATTAACCGCCTCTCCCACTTGCTAGCTGGGCGAAATCACCTTCAGGAACTACTACACATGGGCCGTGGGCATTCATGTGTTGAGGGCGGCCTCCACCTCCTCAGCCAACATGGGCGGTGTGGTGGGCGCCGGGTTGTTGGGCGGCGACGCGAGCGGAGAGACGGCGTGGGCGTGGAAGGACCCGGGGGCGTGGCAAGTGGGCGTGAAGAATAAAGTGATCATGCCCCACCCACACACAGAGACAGCCAGCCATGATTTCGTGTCTGTCACCTGTCTCGAGGTAAGGTTCCAGGTGACCTCAACCTAAGGTTCCAGGTGGCCTCGAGGTAAGATTCCAGGTGGCCTCGAGGTAAGGTTCCAGGTGGCCTCGAGGTAAGGTTCCAGGTGGCCTCGAGGTAAGGTTCCAGGTGGCCTCGAGGTAAGGTTCCAGGTGGCCTCGAGGTAAGGTTCCAGGTGGCCTCGAGGTAAGATTCCAGGTGGCCTCGAGGTAAGGTTCCAGGTGGCCTCGAGGTAAGGTTCCAGGTGGCCTCGAGGTAAGGTTCCAGGTGGCCTCGAGGTAAGGTTCCAGGTGGCCTCGAGGTAAGGTTCCAGGTGGCCTCGAGGTAAGGTTCCAGGTGGCCTCGAGGTAAGGTTCCAGGTGGCCTCGAGGTAAGGTTCCAGGTGGCCTCGAGGTAAGGTTCCAGGTGGCCTCGAGGTAACGTTCCAGGTGGCCTCGAGGTAAGGTTCCAGGTGGCCTCGAGGTAAGGTTCCAGGTGGCCTCGAGGTAAGGTTCCAGGTGGCCTCGAGGTAAGGTTCCAGGTGGCCTCGAGGTAAGGTTCCAGGTGGCCTCGAGGTAACGTTCCAGGTGGCCTCGAGGTAAGGTTCCAGGTGGCCTCGAGGTAAGGTTCCAGGTGGCCTCGAGGTAAGGTTCCAGGTGGCCTCGAGGTAAGGTTCCAGGTGGCCTCGAGGTAAGGTTCCAGGTGGCCTCGAGGTAAGGTTCCAGGTGGCCTCGAGGTAACGTTCCAGGTGGCCTCGAGGTAAGGTTCCAGGTGGCCTCGAGGTAAGGTTCCAGGTGGCCTCGAGGTAACGTTCCAGGTGGCCTCGAGGTAAGGTTCCAGGTGGCCTCGAGGTAAGGTTCCAGGTGGCCTCGAGGTAAGGTTCCAGGTGGCCTCGAGGTAAGGTTCCAGGTGGCCTCGAGGTAACGTTCCAGGTGGCCTCGAGGTAAGGTTCCAGGTGGCCTCGAGGTAAGGTTCCAGGTGGCCTCGAGGTAACGTTCCAGGTGGCCTCGATACAAGATTCCAGGTGATTACGATGATACAATTTATCCCAATTTCACTATGTCAGTTTTCTTACTAGGTTCCAAGGAGTCAATTTTCTGTAACTCTACAAACACAACATTCTTTTTTATAAGTTAGATTAAGTAAGGTTAAGTTGGTCTCTATTGAGTTAAGTTACAACGATCTATAAAAAAAAACTAGCGAAAATAGTGATAAATTTGTGAACGATTCAGACAAGGGGTCAACTGGAGCCCATAACAAGCCAATCATTAAACCAGTAATACAGAACAATAGTAACAGAACCGTGATTCGAAGCATTCACAACTATCCTACAAATTGGGGAAGAAAGATGATGTTTCGGTCGGTGCAGCCTTCATGACCTTAGCGTAGTCGATAAGCTTTAAACCCCATACCCCCATTTACTAAGCAACCAACTAACCCTGAACAGAGTCGCGTGGACTGGCAGGACGTGATAGGACTGAGGCTGGTGCTGCGTCAGCCCTCACCCGTCTGGAGGACTTTCTTTATTGAGGAGATCACTGCCTACCGTGAACTACCTCGTCTGCCCCCCTTCAGTGTCCCTATCATCTCACATGACGGCCAGGTAAGGGTGCACAAGGCTAGCCAGGCGAGAGGTACAATGACGGTGAGGTGAGGGGTACAATGATGGCCAGGTGAAGGGGTAACAAGGATGGCCAGGTGAGGGGTACAAGGATGGCCGGGCGAGGGAATACAAGGATGGCCAGGTGAGGGGTACTAGGATTTTCAGGTAAGGGGTATAAGAATCGCCAGGTGAGAGGTACAAGGATGGCCAGGAGAGAGGTACAATGATGGCCAAGTGAGGGGTACAAGTATGGCTAGGCGAGGGGTACAAGTATGGCCAGGCGAGGGGTACAAGTTTGGCCAGGCGAGGGGTACAAGTATGGCCAGGCGAGGGGTACAAGTATGGCCAGGCGAGGGGTACAAGTATGGCCAGGTGAGGGGTACAAGCATGGCCAGGTGAGGGGTACAAGCATGGCCAGGTGAGGGGTGCAAGTATGGCCAGGTGAGGGGTACAAGCATGGCCAGGTGAGGGGTGCAAGTATGGCCAGGTGAGGGGTACAAGCATGGCCAGGTGAGGGGTACAAGTATGGCCAGGTGAGGGGTACAAGCATGGCCAGGTGAGGGGTGCAAGTATGGCCAGGTGTGAGGGGTACAAGCATGGCCAGGTGAGGGGTACAAGCATGGCCAGGTGAGGGGTACAAGCATGGCCAGGTGAGGGGTGCAAGTATGGCCAGGTGAGGGGTACAAGCATGGCCAGGTGAGGGGTACAAGCATGGCCAGGTGAGGGGTGCAAGTATGGCCAGGTGAGGGGTACAAGGATGGCCAGGTGAGGGGTACAAGTATGGCCAGGTGAGGGGTACAAGCATGGCCAGGTGAGGGGTGCAAGTATGGCCAGGTGAGGGGTACAAGCATGGCCAGGTGAGGGGTACAAGTATGGCCAGGTGAGGGGTACAAGCATGGCCAGGTGAGGGGTGCAAGTATGGCCAGGTGAGGGGTACAAGCATGGCCAGGTGAGGGGTACAAGTATGGCCAGGTGAGGGGTACAAGCATGGCCAGGTGAGGGGTACAAGCATGGCCAGGTGAGGGGTACAAGCATGGCCAGGTGAGGGGTACAAGTATGGCCAGGTGAGGGGTACAAGCATGGCCAGGTGAGGGGTACAAAGATGGAGTGAGATAGAATTATGTCTTGTGTGTTGGGTGTGTGAGGTGGACAAAGTTCTCTCTTTATTAAAACCTTGTAATATCATATAGATCAGAGCAGCCGCAAAAATGCACTTCAGTTTTTGATAATAAAAAATCCGAGCTAAAAAAAAAAAATCAGCCATGGCTGAACTCTCATAGACGCTCAACAGTTTATTTTCCAGATGGTGCATATGATGCCCAGTAGAATCCAGCAGCAGTAAATAATTATATATTAGGTAGTTTTAAAAATAGGTTAGACAAGTACATGAGTGAGTTGAGCAGATTCCATCGACTCCTGACTTAAAGACTGATTACCTCAAACTTCTGATCTTCACCACTCTTCTTTGTATAGGACTGATGAATCTACTGTGTGGCGAAACGTTTCCTCATTAAAGATACCCAAGTGTTACATATGTGCCTAATTTGTCAATAAGTTTGTTTTCACCCAGGACGAGAAGAGTCAACAAGCGACGCCACTAGAGCGCCTCATCCAGCAGACTCGGCGAGCCATGCGCAGCCCTCAAGATGAATCTTTAGAGGTTAATGAATCTTAAAAGTTTTATTCCTTATTGTTATTTATTTTCTGATATTTCAGGCTGCGTAATCTATTCGCTCTAGCTCTAATTTTCTCATATTGGGAAATGGTGGAATTGAAAGCTCGTTATTGTGCTAGCAGACGCTCCTCGTCCTCCACTAGGCACAGGAAATTTTGGTTTCATTATTATTATAATCTGTAAAGTAAAAGGACACAACTGCAACTAATGTGACATTTATTGTGGCAACGTTTCGCTCTCCAGGAGCTTTATCAAGCTATTACAAACAATACATGGACACAGAGGGTATATAAAGGCTCTGAGTGAGGTGCAATACTAGTGAGGTAACATTTCGATGTTCACTAGTGGTGGTAGTAGTAGTAGTAACTACTACTACTACTACTACCACCACTAGTGAACATCGAAATGTTACCTCACTAGTATTGCACCTCACTCAGAGCCTTTATATACCCTCTGTGTCCATGTACTGTTTGTAATGGCTTGATAAAGCTCCTGGAGAGCGAAACGTTGCCACAATAAATGTCACATTAGTTGCACTTGTGTCCTTTTACTTTACATATTGTCGGTAATTCTACCAACTTTATTATTATAATCAAAAAGAAGCGCTAAGCCACAAGGGCTATACAGCATTTTTTATTTCAGAAAGGAAATAACTGAATTAAAACTAATAATCGGTATAAACGTAAAGACGTGCATCCACAACAATACACTTAAAATCCTATGAAACATTGCAAAATTTTAAAAGCTAAATGGCTGCTTGAGTGAACCTTTTATAAAAAAAAATGCTTAAAGTTTTTCGGATTCATGTCCAAAGTCTTACTGGTTATGCAAACATTTATTTAGTATTATTAAGTTTATAAGGAAGAAACAAAACTCAAAATTTAAGCAAAAAAAAAAAATTATTACAAAACGATTTTCTTGGAAATGGTTCACAGGAATCACCTTTGCAAAGGCGCTTTCTGTGATCGCAACATTTCAAGCTCCTGATGTGTTGATTGGAACACATTCTACTCCCCCCGTAGTTGTTTTGCATCTTGTGTGTAATAAACACTTGTCAACGCTCGATAATAACCCACCTGGAGACAGAAACTCAGGACATAAATTGATCTGTATATTTCGACTCCCTTCTGGGATCCTCTTCAGCATTACTTTGCCCCCACATATTTTTTGATGCAGTAGTATGTTATGAAAAAAATATAAGGGTAAACGAATGTCACTGTTAAATCCTAATAAATATTTATTTTTACTGATTCGTGCAAGAAATAAAATAGGAAGTAGTAATATAAAACATTATTTATTCACGTTTGTTTTTGTTAAGAACGTTATCAAAGCTTATTCCTTGGGTAGCATTGAAAATGGGTTGGGCAGATATTTTTGTTAGTGGGTCTGGATTTGAGAAAGACCTGCCTAGTATGGACCAATAGACTTGCTGCAATGTTCCTCCTTTCTTATGTTCTTAATTCCGTCGCCAGGGAGAACTGTCAGGCGGAGGATATGAACTGGTCACCCTGCAGTACACATGTTAGCCACACAGTATGTATCAACACACGCCAATTGTAACCTCACGCACGAGCAACTTGAAGCAAAGTGGAAAAAAAGTATCCGCTGAGTAAACTCAGGCAAAAGCGGCAGGGGAATTTGAAAGAAGTGAAGGTGACAGCATGTGATTGAAAGGAAGGTTGACGACTGACTTGGATCTTGAGGTCCTCGAGGAGTCAAGAGAGTTGTGACAAGTGAATTCTTAGTGCAGTTCGCAACACCAATGTGTACCACGAATATCTGTAACTGATGTGGGTCGCTCTTAACAGTACGTTACAACTAATAAATATCCTTATATGATGAAATGAATCAGTGTTAGTGTTAAATAAATGTATCAGTGTTAAATAAATGTATCAGTGTTAAATAAATGTATCAGTGTTAAATAAATGTACCAGTGTTAAATTGTTGCATTATTTGGCTGTTTTGCAAAGGTAACCTAACCATTTTAGTAGCATTTCTGATGTGGATTATTTTGTTTCCTTTCCTATAACATGAGAGTACATATTTTTATTATCACACTGGCCGATTCCCACCAAGGCAGGGTGGCCTGAAAAAGAAAAACTTTCACCATCATTCACTCCATCACTGTCTTGCCAGAAGGGTGCTTTACACTACAGTTATAAAACTACAACATTAACACCCCTCCTTCAGAGTGCAGACACTGTACTTCCCATCTCCAGGACTCAAGTCCGACCTGCCGGTTTCCCTGAACCCCTTCATAAATGTTACTTTGCTCACACTCCAACAGCACGTCAAGTATTAAAAACCATTTGTCTCCATTCACTTCTATCAAACATGCTCACGCATGCCTGCTGGAAGTCCAAGCCCCTCGCACACAAAACCTTCTTTACCCCCTCCCTCCAACCTTTCCTAGGCCGACCCCTACCCCACCTTCCTTCCACTACAGACTGATACACTCTTGAAGTCACTCTGTTTCGCTCCATTCTCTCTACATGTCCGAACCACCTCAACAACCCTTCCAATATATATTCATTTCTCTCTCTCTCTCTCTCTCTCTCTCTCTCTCTCTCTCTCTCTCTCTCTCTCTCTCTCTCTCTCTCTCTCTCTCTCTCTCTCTCTCTCTCTCTCGTGTTGCTAATATGCTGGCAAAGAGTTGTTTTCATAGCACCTCCATTACCTTGGTCCTCTACATGCTCGAGAGGATTCCAACTCTTGCAGTTTTCAGTATTTCTTTACGGTTGAAATCTCCTGTAATTAGTACCTCTACTTTTGTTACGTGGACTCATAAACTTACGCTATGATTTTAATCACTGCACTTTTGCTGTCTTCGTATTATTGTTCTTCACCTCCTGGTGTTTAGTTTTGGTTGAAAATCATTGCTGCTACTATTTTGGATCACTGAAGTCTTAAATAGTGCCTATCATGCAATAGTTTGACACTTCCCTCTGTCTCTCTCATTTTTTCTAAACTCCACTTGCTTAATTAACAGCAGTGCTCCTCCGCATTTCCTAAATTTGTTTGCAATAGATAGGTGAACCGTAGATATAAATCCAGATGTACACCTGCCAACCCTTTTGGGACCTAGTTCCTAGGACCTGTGTGTACCCATATGCTCTTGTGCTACCCTCCACAGGATGGTAACGCAAGAGCAAAATATAATTGCAATATTGAATTTCACTTCCATGAGAACTAATGTCTAGTGTCGTCTGCTATATGTTTTTTTTTCCTGTTTGTTTGATATTCCGTTTGTATTCATGACCTGATTAATACTATGTTTGGATTTGTACTATCTTGTCTTCCTGTTCGTTGCTCATGTGTTGAGGTAAGAGCTTGATGTTATGTATACTGAAGGGGTGAGCCTATTTTTTGATTACTTATTACAGCAGCAGAGTTATACTCGTAGGGTCTTGTCTTCAATACTTTCTTCATCATATAATGTTTTTGTTAAACTTCCAATTGTTTCACCACTTACTAATTCCTCCTTTAATGCATTCCACTGGTCAACTATTCTATTTGAGACGAAAATCTTTCTATTATCCTTTCAACTCTACTTTTTACTCAATTAGCAACCGTGGTCTCTTGTTATCCCTGTTGCAGCTACTAAGAAATTTTTATCTACTCGTTTAAGGTCTTTCAAGACCATATATGTGGTTATCATGTCTCCTTTCCTATCAACCAACATGGGCATCTTCAATGTTTTCAACTTTTCGTCATAGTTCAAATTGTTCAACTCTCTCAGCCATTTTGTAGCTCTTCTCTGGACATTTTCTAACTTATCTATGTAGTTTTAGTTAAAAATAATTTAATTAACATTTCACCACGAATATCTGTTGTATAGTATGCCAGTGCAGCAGATGTACTCACCTAGTTGTGGTTGCAGGGGTCGATTCATAGCTCCTGGCCCCGGCTCTTCACTGGTCGCTACTGGGTCACTCTCCCTGAACCATGAGCTTTATCATACCCCTGCTTAAAGCTATGTATGGATCCTGCCTCCACTATATCACTTCCCAAACTATTCCACTTCCTGACTACTCTGTGATTGAAGAAATACTTCCTAACATCCCTGTGATTCATCTCTGTCTTCAACTTCAAACTGTGTCCCCTTGTTGCTGTGTCCCATCTCTGGAACATTCTGTCTCTGTCCACCTTGCCAATTCCTCTCAGTAATTTGTATGTCGTTATCATGTCCCCCCATTTCTCCTGTCCTCCAGTGTCGTCAGGTCAATTTCCTTTAACATCTCCTCGTAGGACATACCCCTTAGCTCTGGGACTAGTCTTGTTGCAAACCTTTGCACTTCTCTAGTTTCTTTGCGTGCTTGGCTAGGTGTGGGTTCCAAACTGGTGCCGCATACTTCAATATGGCCCTAACGTACACAGTGTACAGGATCCTGAACGATTCCTTATTAAGATGTCGAAATGCTGTTCTTAGGTTTGCTAGGCGCCCATATGCTGCAGCAGTTATTTGGTTGATGTGCGCCTCAGGAGATGTGCCTGGTGTTATACTCACCCCAAGATCTTTTCCCTTGAGTGAAGTTTGTAGTCTCTAACCTCCTAGACTGTACTTCGTCAGCGGTCTTCTTTGCCCTTCCCCAATCTTCATGTCTTTGCACTTGGTGGGGTTGAACTCCAGGAGCCAATTGCTGGACCAGGTCTGCAGCCTGTCTAGATCCCTTTGTAGTTCTGCCTGGTCTTCGTCCGAATGAATTCTTTTCATCAGCTTCACATCATCTGCAAACAGGGACACTTCGGAGTCTATTCCTTCCGTCATGTCGTTCACAAATACCAGAAACAGCACTGGTCCTAGGACTGACCCCTGTGGGAACTCACTGGTCACAGGTGCCAACTCTGACACCTCGCCACGTACCAAGACTCGCTGCTGTCTTCCTGACAAGTATTCCCTGATCCATTGATGTGTGTGTGTGTGGGGGGGAGTGTACAGGTGAGAGTGAAGTTTAACATCTTTATTACGCACCACATCCCCATCCTGTGGGCAGTATTTACCCCATACCCATCCTGTGGGCGGTAGTCAAAGGATTACTGAAGTACATAATCGGTCCAAGGATTGGGCCGCAAAGTTTTGATATCTGGTGATGATAGCTAGTAATGAACTATTTACATGTTTATATCTAGTCACAGTCGAGAAGCGGGCCTAATAACCGTCGTTTAGTCGATAAACTTGTAACTTTACAAAGCACGCAGTGTAAAGCTGGTGGAAGAGTGCCTGTTGATGCCTGGCTGGCTCAGTCTGGTGCCAGACGCGCTGGTGGTTGCAGGTAGCAGCCGCTCGCTCGTTTCTTACCTGTCCAGGTAAGTCACCCTTTGCTGCCATTCATCTGATTACTTTTCTGACGCCTACGTCATGCATAGAAATCATATATAAATAACTGACATACATATATGAATATTGTAATCCTATAATTCCCAAATGAGTTTATTTCCCTCTTCAAAAGAAAAAGGCATCATGACGTGACTGGTACAATACACAAATAACCTGCACATAGGAGAAAGATACTTATGGCGACGTTTCGCTCCGACTTGAACCATTAACTATTGGGCCGAAACGTCGTCAGTAGTTTCTCCCATCTGAGGATTATCTGTATATTGCATCCGTCTTCACTGTGTTGTGTATCTGATGTGTGTGTGGGGAGGGAGGGGGGAGTAAAAGTGTTGTAGTACAGAACAGAGAGAACAAAAACTGCCAAGATATGTTAGGAAATCATTCAGGCAAAAAGATGTTCATGAAATGGTTAATGGTAAAAAAAATAAGTTCACCAAACAAGAGAGAAAGAGAGGAGAGCAGCAAGACTAAACCTTCCTTAACGTCTTCTGTACAAACAACCGGAGTGCAAGAAATTAAATAGACGAACTAAAACTAATTGTATGTGAAGGAAACTTATGAATATATATTACCACAATAGCCGTGACATGATTTAGTCAGAAAAACATAGGGACATGTTTACTGAATGCCACATACAGGAGTATAAATTGTTTGAGTCAATAGAAAAGCGAGTGGAGTTGCTATGTTAGGGATAACTGAAACTGTTACAACAGAAACAATTTAAAGATGGAAGGGATGGACACGGAATCTGTTTGGCTAGTTTCTGGGAGGGCATGAAAGCTGATCTTAGGTGTGAAATATAGACCCCCAAACTTAGACAGTGACCACGGTAAACTGCTTTGGGACGAAATTGATAAGTCATTTAGATATCAAAATATTTAAATGGGTGATTTTAAACTTTATCCAAATTGACAGTTTGACGGGAAATCAAGAATCTAGCAAATTTCTAAAAATAGCCCAGGACTGTTTTGTTTTTAAATAAGTTGTGCTAGAATTAACTAGAGGAAATAACCTGCTAGACTTGGTTCTAGAAAAGGAGGATTCTCTGGTCAATAATCTTGAAGTTAATGAGGAGCTTGGAGACAGCGATCACCACTTAATCTCAAGATCTCATGTAATTATCTTAATAACCATAACAAAGTTAAAGTCCCCAGTTATCGCACTGCAGATTACCGGGGTCTAAGGGATAACGTAAGTAGTGAAGACTGGGGTAACCCTGACTAGGGGTCATCATGAGGGCGACCTGATACACGGTGGTGATGGATGTCAATGTGAATATCTCCAAAGCGTTTCGCAGGCCGCACAGGCTGCAGATATTCCTAACTGAGAAGTCAGATCAAATATAAGTGATCAAGAACCCCTCGTCAGCATCAAGGAACATACCTTGAAGGGTAGATCAAAAGCCTTTTGTCAGCGCCAAGGAATATACCATTCAGTGAAGAGAGAATACAGTAACACAGGAGGGCAAGAATCTTGCTTCAACATGACTGTCGGAGCGAAGAAATGCGAGATACAACTAAAAACTGAAATTCAGCTGACCTCACTGGTTGATGAAGGTGAGATTTGAGAAGTAATAACCATATATAATATACATAAGATGATAACCATATGTAAAATATGTCTTCTTTGAGGATGAGGGTCCCCAGTAAAGTTCTTGTGGTGGCACTTTCCTTTATATATATATATATATATATATATATATATATATATATATATATATATATATATATATATATATATATATATATATATATATATGCAAAACAACCACTCTGAAAGAATAGAGAAATTCCAAGCGCTTTCGTGACTACTCACATTATCAAGGAACTATGAAAGTAAAGCATCCAAGGAAGCTATATAAGGGGTCTGGTCGGCACCTCACTATCAGATCCCACAACGGTTTAAACACCTGACGTGCGCCGACCCAACTTGGAAAGGTCCTTGGCACAACTCACCCCACAAACTATTCTACCCAAGAAATAAGAAATTTTAAAGATTATTTGTCCAGTGTATTATTAAATTCTTCCCAAATTCTATTAATTATAAATATATATATATATATACCTATATATATATATATATATTATATATTATATATATATATATATATATATATATATATATATATATGTATGTATGTATATATATATATATGTATATATATATATGTATATATATATATATATATATATATATACATATATATATATATATATATATACATATATATATATATATATATGTATGTATATATATATATGTATGTATATATATATATATATACATATATATATATATATATATATATATATGTATATATATATATTTATCTATATATATATATATATATATATATATATATATATATATATATATATATATATATATATATATATATATATATATATATATATATATATATATATATATATATATATATATATATATATATATATATATATATTTATATATATATATATATATATATATATATATATATATATATATACATATATATATATACATATATATATATATACATATATATATATATATATATATATATATATATATATATATACATATATATATATGTATGTATGTGTGTGTGTGTGTACTCACCTAGTTAAGGTTGCAGGGGTCGAGTCCTCCTGTCTGTGTGTGTGTGTGTTTCTCCTGAACATTTCTTCGGAGGTAAACCAAGAAAGGCTGTTAACAGTGAAGAGTTGAATTGATTTTTCATAATTAAGTCATGAATATATAAAGAATTTAGCATCTAAGATCAAGTGAATTAGAACATTTATTCAATATTTTAAAATCACTGGAGGTTAAAGGATGATTTAAAGCAAATGAATGTTCCCTAATTTTAGAGTGAATAAACTTAGATGAAGACACATCAGACACTTAACATCTGTAGCGACTGTAAGACCATCTAACATAAACACTGCTTATAAGGAACCGACCAATGACTGGACACTGTTCACCTGCACCACGTATGTAACACCCATTAAGACATACTTAACACTAACCTGAAGTCTAAACCAAGTCAAGTATGAACGATAAATGGAAAAACTGCAACAATTCACAAGAAAAAAATTCTATAACAGAGTACGTTGTTAAAAGAGGAGTCCAAAACTATTATCATTAATGTGTAAACATAAGCGAGAAATCAGAAGAAACATGATCATGGTATACAAGATAATCTTAGGTACTGAGAGAGACAACATGAAAAAGACAGTTTAACACGAGAGGAGCATTGTAGTAGCTTCTCTGGGTCATGTCCTGGACAGGGTCTTTTCCAGATCCACATCCCCCCCCCCCAGGGGCTGTATAATCCTCCGGGTTTAGCGCTTCCCCTTGATTATAATAATAATAATATAAATTCAAGTCTCTTCTCAAAAATCACTCGCCCACAACTAAATAAATACTGAATAATTGTATCTCATAAATTGTATCTCGTAAATATTTCTCATTATTGTATCTCATAAATGTCTTACCTGTGACCCAGTCAAACTTTATTTTTTAATTACATTACCTAACAGAATACTCCAATCTACTGAACGCTCAGCAACACAGTAAATGACCATATGACCTGTCTTTGTAATACTCATTTGTGCTAAATTGTTATCTGTTTACAATAATGTATTTGCCACTGAATATATCATTGCTTAGTAAATCTTAAGTTAATTTTAAGCCTGCCCATAATGCTCTGCATACAAGGGGCTTTGGCATGTTGCACTGTAATAACTTTGTACTTCACTGTATCATGATCAAATTAACAATAAAAAATAAATTAAAAAAAAAATGGTGACCCGGCGACCAGAGGAGCGGTGAGGTGGAGACAAAGACGAAAACCAAAAAATACAGCAGAGCGGCAAGGTAGTTAGGAAATAGTTCGTTAGTCTTTACAAGATGCAAGACGAAGTGGTGAAACCAAACTCCACACACAGTTTTAGGAATAAATATTACAGGATAATAGTTGGGAAGACGCAAGTATGGCGGTCGTGTTGACATGAGCGTCTAGCTGCAGCAGGTCACACTGTCTCAGCTGCACCAGGTCACACTCACTGTCTCAGCTGCACCAGGTCACACTCACTATCTCAGCTGCACCAGGTCACACTCACTGTCTCAGCTGCACCAGGTCACATTCACTGTCTCAGCTGCAGCAGGTCACACTCACTATCTCAGCTGCACCAGGTCACATTCACTGTCTCAGTTGCACCAGGTCACACTCACTGTCTCAGCTGCAGCAGGTCACACTCACTGTCTCAGCTGCATCAGGTCACACTCACTGTCTCAGCTGCACCAGGTCACATTCACTGTCTCAGCTGCACCAGGTCACATTCACTGTCTCAGCTGCACCAGGTCACATTCACTGTCTCAGCTGCAGCAGGTCACACTCACTGTCTCGGCTGCACCAGGTCACATTCACTGTCTCAGCTGCAGCAGGTCACACTCACTGTCTCAGCTGCACCAGGTCACATTCACTGTCTCAGCTGCACCAGGTCACACTCACTGTCTCAGCTGCACCAGGTCACATTCACTGTCTCAGCTGCAGCAGGTCACACTCACTGTCTCAGCTGCACCAGGTCACACCCACTGTCTCAGCTGCAGCAGGTCACACCCACTGTCTCAGCTGCAGCAGGTCACACCCACTGTCTCAGCTGCAACAGGTCACATTCACTGTCTCAGCTGCAGGCCACACTCACTGTCTCAGCTGCAGCAGGTCACACTCACTGTCTCAGCTGCACCAGGTCACATTCACACTCTCAGCTGCAGCAGGTCACACTCACTGTCTCAGCTGCAGCAGGTCACACTCACTGTCTCAGCTGCAGGACACACCCACTGTCTCAGCTGCAGCAGGTCACATCCACTGTCTCAGTTGCACCAGGTCACATTCACTCTCTCAGCTGCAGCAGGTCACACTCACTGTCTCAGCTGCAGCAGGTCACACCCACTGTCTCAGCTGCAGCAGGTCACATTCACTCTCAGCTGCAGCAGGTCACACTCACTGTCTCAGCTGCAGATGGTCACACCCATTGTCTCAGCTGCAACAGGACACACTCACTGTCTCAGCTGCAGCAGGTCACACCCACTGTCTCAGCTGCAGCAGGACACACCCACTGTCTCAGCTGCAGCAGGTCACACCCATTGTCTCAGCTGCAACAGGACACACTCACTGTCTCAGCTGCAGCAGGTCACACCCACTGTCTCAGCTGCAGCAGGTCACACTCACTGTCTCAGCTGCAGCAGGACACACCCACTGTCTCAGCTGCAGCAGGTCACACCCACTGTCTCAGCTGCAACAGGACACACTCACTGTCTCAGCTGCAGCAGGACACACCCACTGTCTCAGCTGCAGCAGGTCACACCCACTGTCTCAGCTGCAACAGGACACACTCACTGTCTCAGCTGCAGCAGGTCACACCCACTGTCTCAGCTGCAACAGGACACACTCACTGTCTCAGCTGCAGCAGGACACACTCACTGTCTCAGCTGCAACAGGTCACACCCACTGTCTCAGCTGCAACAGGACACACTGTCTCAGCTGCAACAGGACACACTCACTGTCTCAGCTGCAGCAGGTCACACCCACTGTCTCAGCTGCAACAGGACACACTCACTGCCTCAGCTGCAGCAGGTCACACCCACTGTCTCAGCTGCAGCAGGTCACACCCACTGTCTCAGCTGTAGCAGGTCACACCCACTGTCTCAGCTGCAGCAGGTCACACCCACTGTCTCAGCTGCAGCAGGTCACACTCACTGTCTCAGCTGCAGCAGGTCACACCCACTGTCTCAGCTGCAGCAGGTCACACTCACTGTCTCAGCTGCAGCAGGTCACACCCACTGTCTCAGCTGCAGCAGGTCACACTCACTGTCTCAGCTGCAGCAGGTCACACCCACTGTCTCAGCTGCAGCAGGTCACACCCATGAGTTTAAAAACTGTAGGAAGGCTGAGAAAAAATTCGAGCTTCTGCATTTGAGTCTTCACGATGAAGACACAGGCTGTGTCTTCTCTCAGAGAGGCTGTGTCTTCTCTCACAGAGGCTGTGTCTTCTCTCACAGTGGCTGTGTCTTCTCTCACAGAGGCTGTGTCTTCTCTCAGAGAGGCTGTGTCTTCTCTCACAGAGGCTGTGTCTTCTCTCACAGTGGCTGTGTCTTCTCTCAGAGAGGATGTGTCTTCTCTCACAGAGGCTGTGTCTTCTCTCACAGTGGCTGTGTCTTCTCTCACAGAGGCTGTGTCTTCTCTCAGAGAGGCTGTGTCTTCTCTCACAGAGGCTGTGTCTTCTCTCACAGTGGCTGTGTCTTCTCTCAGAGAGGCTGTGTCTTCTCTCACAGAGGCTGTGTCTTCTCTCACAGTGGCTGTGTCTTCTCTCAGAGAGGATGTGTCTTCTCTCAGAGAGGCTGTGTCTTCTCTCACAGAGGCTGTGTCTTCTCTCACAGTGGCTGTGTCTTCTCTCACAGAGGCTGTGTCTTCTCTCAGAGAGGCTGTGTCTTCTCTCACAGAGGCTGTGTCTTCTCTCACAGTGGCTGTGTCTTCTCTCAGAGAGGCTGTGTCTTCTCTCACAGAGGCTGTGTCTTCTCTCACAGAGGCTGTGTCTTCTCTCAAGAGACTGTGTCTTCTCTCACAGAGGCTGTGTCTTCTCTCAAGAGGCTGTGTCTTCTCTCACAGAGGCTGTGTCTTCTCTCACAGAGGCTGTGTCTTCTCTCACAGAGGCTGTGTCTTCTCTCACAGAGGCTGTGTCTTCTCTCAAGAGACTGTGTCTTCTCTCACAGAGGCTGTGTCTTCTCTCAAGAGGCTGTGTCTTCTCTCACAGAGGCTGTGTCTTCTCTCACAGAGGCTGTGTCTTCTCTCACAGAGGCTGTGTCTTCTCTCACAGAGGCTGTGTCTTCTCTCACAGAGGCTGTGTCTTCTCTCACAGAGGCTGTGTCTTCTCTCACAGAGGCTGTGTCTTCTCTCACAGAGGCTGTGTCTTCTCTCACAGACTGTGTCTTCTCTCACAGACTGTGTCTTCTCTCACAGAGGCTGTGTCTTCTCTCACAGACTGTGTCTTCTCTCACAGACTGTGTCTTCTCTCACAGACTGTGTCTTCTCTCACAGACTGTGTCTTCTCTCACAGACTGTGTCTTCTCTCTCAGACTGTGTCTTCTCTCACAGACTGTGTCTTCTCTCACAGACTGTGTCTTCTCTCACAGACTGTGTCTTCTCTCACAGACTGTGTCTTCTCTCACAGACTGTGTCTTCTCTCACAGAGACTGTGTCTTCTCTCACAGAGACTGTGTCTTCTCTCACAGAGGCTGTGTCTTCTCTCACAGAGACTGTGTCTTCTCTCACAGAGGCAGGTAAATACTATCATGGCGTGTCATACAAACAAAGTTGATCCTAGGTCAGCAGACAGTTTAGGAATTTATTCCTACCAAAGATTCACGCCGGAAGATTTTTTGAAGAGTTTTATCTCATCTGAGGCCAATACTGATTAATGCAAAATTTTACTGATGCTTTTATAAGTATTGTACAATATATATGCAACTTAAATACACACACACACACACACACACACACACACACACACACACACACACACACACACACACACACACACACACACACACACACACACACACCCTAAATGAAATTCCAAGCTCTTGTGATTTCTCACATTGTTATCCAGAAATAACAAAAAAAAGGGCACAGTACCGTGATTGGAACAATACACAAATAACCCGCATATAGAAGAGAGGAGCTTACGACGACGTTTCGGTCCGACTTGGACCATTTACAGTCACACTAACTTTGTAAATGGTCCAAGTCGGACCGAAACGTCGTCGTAAGCTCCTCTCTTCTATATGCGGGTTATTTGTGTATTGTTATCAAGGCTAGAAACACTTTTTTTTTTATCTCTTTCCCTTAACAAATTTCCAACTCTTGCATAATATTGTGACAGTTTTCATACTGTACCAACATTCGCCATAATTAACAAAAACAATAATAACATTTGTTACCTGTTATATTATCGCGGCTCAATGCCATTTTCTGTGTGTTATTTTAACCAGCTTGAAAAGTTGCGTATTTTAAGGGATACAACAATAATTCTAAGCAGTTCTTCAACAAAAGTCACGTACCTTATAAAGTAACAATAGTTCCTTAACAAAAGCTATGTACATTAGGAACTATGAAAAAATCTGCCCCAGGCACTGTAGGAGTACCATTGTGGAGACACGGGGTAGTGTGGTGGGTGACACAGGGTGGTGTGGTGGGTAACACAGGGTGGTGTGGTGGGTGACACAGGGTAGTGTGGTGGGTGACACAGGGTGGTGTGGTGGGTGACACAGAGTGGTGTGGTGGGTGACACAGAGTGGTGTGGTGGGTGACAGAGTGGTGTGGTGGGTGACACAGGGTGGTGTGGTGTGTGACACAGAGTGGTGTGGTGGGTGACACAGATTGGTGTGGTGGGTGACACAGAGTGGTGTGGTGGGTGACACAGAGTGGTGTGGTGGGTGACACAGAGTGGTGTGGTGGGTGACACAGAGTGGTGTGGTGGGTGACACAGAGTGGTGTGGTGGGTGACACCGAGTGGTGTGGTGGGTGACACAGTGGTGTGGTGGGTGACACAGAGTGGTGTGGTGGGTGACACAGAGTGGTGTGGTGGGTGACACAGGGTAGTGTGGTGGGTGACAGAGTGGTGTGGTGGGTGACACAGGGTGGTGTGGTGGGTGACACAGTGGTGTGGTGGGTGACACAGAGTGGTGTGGTGGGTGACACAGAGTGGTGTGGTGGGTGACACAGAGTGGTGTGGTGGGTGACACAGAGTGGTGTGGTGGGTGACACAGAGTGGTGTGGTGGGTGACACAGAGTGGTGTGGTGGATGACACAGAGTGGTGTGGTGGGTGACACAGAGTGGTGTGGTGGGTGACACAGTGGTGTGGTGGGTGACACAGGGTAGTGTGGTGGGTGACACAGAGTGGTGTGGTGGGTGACACAGAGTGGTGTGGTGGGTGACACAGAGTGGTGTGGTGGGTGACACAGGGTAGTGTAGTGGGTGACACAGAGTGGTGTAGTGGGTGACACAGGGTAGTGTGGTGGGTGACACAGAGTGGTGTGGTGGGTGACACAGAGTGGTGTGGTGGGTGACACAGGGTAGTGTGGTGGGTGACACAGAGTGGTGTGGTGGGTGACACAGGGTAGTGTGGTGGGTGACACAGAGTGGTGTGGTGGGTGACACAGAGTGGTGTGGTGGGTGACACAGAGTGGTGTGGTGGGTGACACAGAGTGGTGTGGTGGGTGACACAGAGTGGTGTGGTGGGTGACACAGAGTGGTGTGGTGGGTGACACAGAGTGGTGTGGTGGGTGACACAGAGTGGTGTGGTGGGTGACAGAGTGGTGTGGTGGGTGACACAGAGTGGTGACACAGAGTGGTGTGGTGGGTGACAGAGTGGTGTGGTGGGTGACAGAGAGTGGTGTGGTGGGTGACACAGAGTGGTGTGGTGGGTGACACAGGGTAGTATGGTGGGCCGCAGCGGCTTCGGTGTAATTTCCGGATTTGAGTCTGGGAGGTTATACGGTAGGTCGATTAGGTCGACAGGTTGCAGGGCGGGGAGGAATGACAGGAGGTGAGGAGGAATGACAGGAAGTGGGGAGGAATGATAGGAGGTGGGAAGGAATGACAGGTGGGGAGGAATGACAGGTGGGGATGAATGACAGGTGGGGAGGAATGACAGGTGGGGAGGAATGACAGGAGGTGTGGAGGAATGACATGAGATAACAGTTGTAAGCCTGTAAGTAAGTTGAAGCAAGATAACATCTCTTATCTTGTAAATCCAACGGTATCAAAGAAAATGAAAAAGTCTCTTGTGAATTTTCAAAATGAAGAGTTCAGAAGTAATTATAACTAAAAGTAACACATTAACACATAACACGCAAGCACATGACACATCAACACATGACACATCAACACATGACACATCAACACATGACACATCAACACATGACACGTAAACATATAACACAAACACTCATAATATATGACACATGAACACATGACACATAGTAAACACATGAACATGAACGAAAAACTTTGTAATTTCTTCGTACAATAAGGATACTGATTTATGCATTAACTATAAGTAGGAAACATCAATTGTGTGTGTGTGTGTGTGTGTGTGTGTGTACTCACCTAGTTGTACTCACCTAGTTGTGGTTGCAGGGGTCGACTCATAGCTCCTGGCCCCCTCTTCACTGGTCGCTACTGGGTCACTCTCCCTGAACCATGAGCTTTATCATACCTCTGCTTAAGGCTATGTATGGATCCTGCCTCCACTACATCACTTCCCAAACTATTCCACTTCCTGACTACTCTGTGGCTGAAGAAATATTTCCTGACATCCCTGTGATTCATCTGTGTCTTCAACTTCAAACTGTGTCCCCTTGTTGCTGTGTCCCATCTCTGGAACATTCTGTCTCTGTCCACCTTGCCAATTCCTCTTAGTATTTTGTATGTCGTTATCATGTCCCCCCTATCTCTCCTGTCCTCCAGTGTCGTTAGGTCGATTTCCTTTAACCTCTCCTCGTAGGACATACCTCTTAGCTCTGGGACTAGTTTTGTTGCAAACCTTTGAACTTTCTTTAGTTTCTTTACGTGCTTGGCTAGGTGTGGGTTTCAGACTGGTGCCGCATACTCCAATATGGGCCTAACGTACACGGTGTACAGGGTCCTGAACGATTCCTTATTAAGTTGTCGGAATGCTGTTCTTAGGTTTGCTAGGCGCCCATATGCTGCAGCAGTTATTTGGTTGATGTGCGCCTCAGATGCGCCTGGTGTTATACTCACCCCAAGATCTTTTTCCTTGAGTGAGGTTTGTAGTCTCTGGGCCCCTAGATTGTACTCCGTCTGCGGTCTTCTTTGCCCTTCCCCAATCTTCATGACTTTGCACTTGATGTGGCTGAACTCCAGGAGCCATTTGCTGGACCAGGCCTGCAGCCTGTCCAGATTCTTTTGTGGCTATGCCTGTTTCTCGTCCGATTGAATTCTTCTCATTAACTTCACATCATCTACAAACAGGGACACTTCGGAGTCTATTCTTTCCGTCATGTCGTTCACAAATACCAGAAACAGCACTGGTCTTAGGACTGACCCCTGTGGAACCCCACTCGTCACAGGTGCCCAAACTGACACCTCGCCACGTACCATGACTCGCTGCTGTGTGTGTGTGTGTGTGTGTGTGTGTGTGTGTGTGTGTGTGTGTGTGTGTGTGTGTACGCACCTAATTGTGATTGCAGGGGTCGAGACACAGCTCCTGGCCCAGCTTCTTCACTGATCGCTAATAGGTCCTCTCTCTCTCTGCTTCCAGAGCTTCGTCATACCTCGTCTTAAAGCTATATATGGTTCCTGCCTCCATTACATCACTTGTTAGGCTATTCCACTTCCTGACGACTCTATGACTGAAGAAATACTTCCTAACATCCCTATGACTCGTCTGAGTCTTCAGCTTCCAATTGTGACCCCTTGTTTCTGTGTCCCCTCTCTGGAACAACCTGTCTCTGTCTACCTTATCTATTCCACGCAGTATTTTGTATGTCATTATCATGTCTCCCCTGACCCGCCTGTCCTCCAATGTCGTCACTCCGATTTCCCTCAACCTTTCTTCGTAGGACATACCCCTGAGCTCCGGAACTAGCCTTGTTACAAACCTTTGAATTTTCTCTAATTTCTTGACGTTTGACCAGGTATGGGTTCCAAACTGGAGCTGCATATTCCAGTATGGGCCTGAGTACACAGTGTACAGTGTCTTGAACGATTCCTTACTAAGGTATCGGAACGCTATTCTCAGGTTGCCAGGCGCCCGTATGCTGCAGCAGTTATCTGGTTGATGTGTGCCTCCGGAGACATGCTCGGTGTTATGGTCACCCCAAGATCTTTTTCCTTGAGCGAGGTTTGCAGTCCTTGGCCACCTAGTCTATACTTTGTCTGTGGTCTTCTTTGCCCTTCTCCGATCTTCATGACTTTGCACTTGGCAGGGTTGAATTCAAAAAGCCAGTTGCTGGACCACGTGTCCAGCCTGTCCAGGTCTCTTTGAAGTCCTGCCTGGTCCTCATCTGATTTAATTCTCCTCATTAACTTCACATCATCTGCGAACATGGACACCTCTGAGACTATCCCTTCCATCATGTCATTCACATATACCAGAAATAGCACTGTGATACCTCATCCCGTACCATGACTCGTTGTTGCTTCCCTGTCAGGTGTTCTCTGATCCATTGCAGTGCCCTTCCTGTTATACGCGCCTGATCCTCTAGTTTCTGCACCAGTCTCTTGTGAGGAACTGTGTCGAAGGCCTTCTTGCAGTCCAAGAAAATGCAATCAACCCACCCCTCTCTCTCGTGTCGTACTTCTGTAACTTTGTCAAAGAACTCCAGAAGGTTTGTGACACAGGATTTGCCTTCCACGAATCCGTACTGGTTATCGTTTATAATCTTGTTCCGTTCCAGGTGCTCCACCACTCTCCTCCTGATAATCTTCTCCATGGCTTTGCATACTATACAGGTCAGTGACACTGGTCTGTAATTTAGTGCCTCTTTTCTGTCTCTTTTTTAAAAAATGGGAACTACAGTTGCGGTGTGTGTGTGCGCGCACGACTAAAAAAAAAAAAAAGAGTGAATTATCCACACACACACACGCCTCCTGACTTTATAATTTGATGCAAGATTTGTTATATGTGTCAGCAGCAGCTGCTTACTGATGCACGAGGCTCGCCTTTCAGAGACGCTCTTCTCATGGGGAGACCTCAGCGTACAGGAAAGTGAAGCCACACTGAGCTGAGATGTTTAACACAAGACCTGTAGCTCAACGGTAGAACACTGGGTGTCGCAGTAAGCAGATACACTGGGTGTAGCAGTAAGTAGGTACACTGGGTGTAGCAGTATGTACACTGGGCGTAGCAGTAAGTAGGTACATTAGGTGTCGCAGTAAGCAGGTACCTGGGTGTCGTCTTCCTGGGTCGTGCACCTCACTGGCTGGCGGCGGCAGCGGCTGCTGCTGCTGCTGCTGCTCCTCCAGATCACTGAACGAGTTTTAGTGTGTTGTCACTGTTGATTTAGTGATTATTGTCACTGTTACTGTGTAGGTTCAGTGATACCTTTCATCACTGTTATCACCACTTGAACTTTCTCCTAGTGACCGAACATTAGCCTTGAAAATTTGAAGTCGATCTGTTGAGGCATTCTCAAATTATAATTATAAACTTTAAAGGCGGCAGGAACAAAAAACTGAGTCACCCACTTAAAGGTGCCCCTCCAGGGGCCACCTAATTGTAATTTGACAGGTCGTACACAGGTGACATGTAGCGTTAATGAGCCTCACGTAGTTGATTATCTGGAAGCCTAATAAACCAAGCTGAAGGAGGTGCTAGTCTCGTTAATCCTAGATGTGAGAACACGTCTGTGTGTGTGTGTGTGTGTGTGTGTGTGTGTGTGTGTGTGTGTGTGTGTGTGTGTGTGTGTGTGTGTGTGTGTGTGTGTGTGACCAAATTAATGTAGATAAGTGATTCAGAGAACCGACAAGTTGATGAATTAGACACATGTACAACACTTGGGTATCTTTATTGAGGAGCTGACCAAATTTATGTCTGCATAAATAACTCAGTATGATTGTGACCGGATATAAATAAATAAATAGTTCATTACCACTGTAACGCTTTGGGGTTCAGTCTCTGGACTCATTATGTACCTCTGTAATCCTTTGACTACGGCCCACAGAATGGGTATGGGGTGCATAATAAAGATAATAAACTAACGTCTCTCTTGAAAGAGCAAGGTTAGGATGACAGCGCACACTTCCGCGTCTCTCAAACAGTGTAAGAGGATCCACTTTACTTTTCTGTGTCAGAAAGATGTTTACCTGGGAGGTGGGAGAGAGGCAGGAGGCCACCTTCCTCTCCTTATATTACAATATTCTTCCCAGTTACACTTGCTTTATGTCTGCCTTACCTGACATACCACAAAAAGTTAATATTCGTAGGTTAGGCTGTGTGGCATGCAAGAGTATGTAAGCTTTATTCGGAGCAGGTACACACCCTCATTAAAAGCTACCTCCCCAACCAGCGAACCAGATGCTAAGGATCGGACGATCGGGGCTCCATCGGATCAGTATCTAGGTTCAGCCAATGAGAAGGTGGGTCTGGCAATGGTGGAAGTGTAGTAGTCACCACTCACCTTTCCACCTTCGTCATTTCCATTCTAGAGCTGGTTGAGCACGGTTGTCCATTCTGTCTCCAGGCTGTGTATTTGCCTTTGACTAACCGCGTTGTACACATATATTTCTAACTGTATAGAGTGCACATACGTGTAAATAATTACTATTGCTCTTAGCTGTGTTTGTTCTGCTCTTTGCTCCCCTTTACACCCAGGATAACAAGCCTTATTGTGCCTGGGTTGTAATAGGCTACGTTAGGTTAGGTTAGGCTAGGTTAAGTTAAGTTAGATTTTGGAGGGATTAGAATAGGTTAGATTGGGTAAGATTAGATTTACAGTCATGAAATAATTACATAGTTTATACGTCTTGCAACGCAAAGTATATTACAGTTATCCTCACGAACTCGACAAAGAGTTAATGTATATGTTGCTGGAGGCGCGACTTTGTATATTATAACTATAAATGATTTTCACATTTTTTTGCGAGTTACGTGCTGGAGCTGATAACTCCTTTGAAGTCTAGGAAAGTCTCTTGATTCAAGGCATCGGCGCTATTCTCCCTTTCGAGTTAAACTTGATAACTTCCCATATGTATATATATATATATATATATATATATATATATATATATATATATATATATATATATATATATATATATATATATATATATATATATATATATATATATATATATATATATATATATATATATATGTCGTGCCGAATAGGCAGAACTTGCGATCTTGGCTTAAATAGCAACGCTCATCTTGCCATATAGGACAAGCGAAAATTTGCGTATGCAATAATATCGCCAAAATCAATCTGAACCTAACCAAAAATATATATTTCACTGTGTTTGTTTGGTATTAAATTACTGTAAGCAAATCTAAAATATATTTAGTTTGGTCAAGCTGAAATAAACTGCGCTTGTTATAATAAGGTTAGGTAAGTTTTCTAAGTTCCTTTTGGTGCAAAATTATAAATTTTTACATCAACATTAATGAAAAAAATATATCTTTAAACGTATAAGAGAAAATTTTAGAAAGGACTTAATTTTAAATGAGTTCTTGCTAATTGACCAGTTTTACATATTCGGCACGACATATATATATATATATATATATATATATATATATATATATATATATATATATATATATATATATATATATATAATGTGTGTGTGTGTATCGGCTGGAGTGCATGAGTAAAATTCGCAAAGGAACTTAATATTGAAGCCCAATATGACGTATGTGGCTGAGTGGACAAAAGCTGGAAGGAAACTCCTGGATTACTGGTAAGAAACTTCCTTAAGATGTCTCCATGGAAACACTCTCACTCTCTCTCTCTCTCTCTCTCTCTCTCTCTCTCTCTCTCTCTCTCTCTCTGAGAAAATGAGTTAACGAGAAATAGAGGAAACTTTCTCTCTGTCACATAAAGAACATGGCTTGTCTGTCCCCAGGGAATGTAGTTAATAAGCTGTTACTTATTAATGTCACTAGAGGGGTGTCCCTTCCCTGACATCCCTTGCCAGACGTTCCATGCCAGACGCCTCCTGTCAGACCCTGCCAGGCACTGTCAGATTCACATCATCTCTCGCCAGGGAACGCTGTATAGCCCTTGTGGTTTAGCGCTTCTATTTTATTATAATAATAATAATCTCGCCAGGGATATTACTGATATTAACCCCCTTCATTTATTGTTTTTGTCAGAGCTGCATACACCAGCAGTGTGCTGCTACTTTATTCTATGTGTGAGTTACACAGTGGGAACAAAAGCTAGCCATGTTACCCTCTCATAGTCCATCACGCAGGATGATGCTCAGTACTCACACAAGGTGTTGAAATGTGTCAGTCTGAGCTGGAAGACTTCAGTAGTGTTAGCCTGAGCTGAAAGACTTCAGCAGTGTCAGTCTGAGTTGGGAGACTTCAGTATTGTCAGTTTGAACTGGAAGACTTCAGTAATTTCAGCCTGAGCTGGGAGACTTCAGTAGTGTCAGTCTGAACTGGAAGACTTCAGTAGTGTCAGTCTGAACTGGAAGACTTCAGCAGTGTCAGCCTGAGCTGAAAGACTTCAGCAGTGTCAGTCTGAGCTGGGAGACTTCAGTAGTGTTAGTCTGAACTGGAAGACTTCAGTAATTTCAGCCTGAGCTGGGAGATTTCAGTAGTGTCAGTCTGAACTGGAAGACTTCAGTAGTGTCAGTCTGAACTGGAAGACTTCAGTAGTGTCAGTCTGAACTGGAAGACTTCAGTAGTGTCAGTCTGAACTGGAAGACTTCAACAGTGTCAATCTGAACTGGAAGACTTCAGCAGTGTCAGTCTGAACTGGGAGACTTCAGTAGTGTCAGTCTGAACTGGAAGACTTCAGCAGTGTCAGTCTGAACTGGAAGACTTCAGCAGTGTCAGTCTGAACTGGGAGACTTCAGTAGTGTCAGTCTGAAGACTTCAGCAGTGTCAGCCTGAGCTGGAAGACTTCAGCAGTGTCAGCCTGAGCTGGAAGACTTCAGCAGTGTCAGCCTGAGCTGGAAGACTTCAGCAGTGTCAGCCTGAGCTGGAAGACTTCAGTAGGGCAATGAGGATAACGTCAAGTATTCCAGCAAGAGTTC
>NC_091306.1:6311466-6392473 GCF_038502225.1 Cherax quadricarinatus | reverse complement strand
ACTACTGGGTGAAGGGGTGGAGGGAGGAGATTTTGAAAGTTTGTGGGAGGACTTATGGGGTGGGGGTAAGAGTGCAAGCGATTTACTGGGGTGGTGGGATGGGGTTGCGAAGAGGAGGATCAGACAATATTATGTGCGAAAGGGAAAGAATGAGGCATGGATGACATATGGGCTTCAACAGTATTTAGAGGGGCAGTTGCAGGGTTGTTATGAAAGGGGTGCTGTGGAAGGTGTGTATCCAATGGAGGAAATTGAAGCGTTAAAGTGGCAGATAAGAGATATGCACAATGAGAGATTTGATGAGGCGAGGGTGCAAGGTGGGTTAGAGGAGGCGATTTGGGGTGACAGGCCGTCGGCCTGTGTGTTACGGGCCAGCGGAGACGCAGGTTGGCAATGGAGATTGATAAGCTGGTAGTACACGAGAACTTAGGTGGGTATACGAAGGGTCAGGAGTTGCGAACTACTGAGGGTATGAGTGGTTTTATGGATAGTTGGTTTGGAAAATATTTGCGGAGTGTAGGAGTGAACGGTGAGGATTTAGAGAGATTGGGAGAGAATGTATCTTGTGTGCTGAGTGGAAGTGATCGTATGGCATTGGGAGGGGATATTGAAGAGGGGGAGGTATGGAGAGCTTTGGAGAATATGGCGAGAGGTAAAGCGCCAGGTATAGATGGGTTACCTTGTGAATTCTATGTGAAGCATTGGAGTGTGTTGAAGGATTTTTTAGTGAACCTGATGAATGTGATGAAAAGTGAGGGGAGGATGGGTGAGTTGCAGCGTACTGCAGTAGTAGTATTGATTCCAAAAGGGGAAGGCCCTACTACAGTGCAGAACTACAGGGCATTGTCGTTGTTATGTGCTGATTATAAGATATTCGCAAAAATCTTGGGGAACAGGCTGAAGTGCGCGATAGAGTTGTTGCGAGAGGTCAGTATGGGGTGCCTGGGAGGACGATGTATGAGGGACAAGGAATAATAAAAGATTTTGTGGAAAGTATGGAGAGGGAGAATAAAGGGGGGGGAGGTGTCTTAGCATTGGATTGGCAGGCTGCGTATGATTGCGTAGAACGAGAGGCACTGTGGCATATCTTACAGAGGCAGGGTTTTGGGGAAGAGATGGTGCGTTGAATTGAGACTTTGTATAATAGGGTAGGTGTACGTGTGCAGGTGAATGGGAAATTGGGAGAGTGGGTTTCAATGGGTAGAGGCATAAGGCAGGGTTGTCCTCTGTCTCAACTGTTGTTTGCTTGTATACAGGACCCTTTTTACAGGGCAGTGGGGAAATGTTTAGGGGTGGATCGTGGTGTGGAGAATGGAGGGATGGGAATAATAGGGTATGTGGATGATACAACAATTCTAATGAGCAGGGAGGAAAGTTTACATGAGGTGGAGGATGTAATTGGTGGTTTTGAAGGAGTTACAGGTTTAAAAGTGAATGTGGAGAAATCGAAATTATTGGTCTTAGGGAATTGGGTAGGGAGGGCGCGATGGGAAACAGCTGTGCGTTGGTGTGTGGTGGATAGACTAAAGGTGTGTGGGATAATTTATATGGGGAATGCCGGGGAGGCACGGATGGTTAATTCTGGGAGGGCAGTGGATAGGTTGGTGGGTAGGTTAAATGTTTTGAGACCCATGCATTTGACGATACATCAACGTGTAATAGTGGTGAATGTAATGTTATATAGTATGGTCTGGCATGTGGCAGCAGTATATCCATTGGCAGGACCGAACATAACTAGAATGCTAAAAAAGGTTTTTCGTTATATACGGGGTTCTGGGTGTGACTGGTTGGGTAGGAGTGTTGTTATGCTACCGGTCGACAAAGGTGGATTGGGTTTAATAGATATAAGATTAAGGGTTAAGTGTATATATTTGAAGAGGGGGTTTCTCCGAGTGGAAGGTCGTGTGGGGAAGGGTGTGCAAGCATTATATGAGGAGGCACGAAGGTGGTGGGTAGGATCCGAGATGAGTGTGAGGATGTGCTGCGAGCTTTATTGTATGTTAGAGATCCGTCTAGGATACGGGTAGGTGTTCTGGAGCGTGCTGTAGGGGTGAGGGTGATTGCGAATGTTGAGGGCATATACCCAGTGTATGCATGGGGAGACATTTGGGTAAGGTTGCGGTTGGTGCGCATCAGACCGCGAGTGAGAGAGGTAATGCTTCGTTGCTTCGTTTCCTTCATGGAATATTGCCGTCTGGTGTGGTGCTTCGGGAGAGAGGGTCGATGGTGGAGGACGTATGTAGGGCGTGTGGGGATAGGGAGACAGCTTTTCATGTAGTATATTTTTGTAAAAAATTGGAGTGTATACGGGAGTGGATGGGTGGGATTTTGAGGAGGGTGGGTGGGGGAGGGATATCGGTATTAAGGGCATTGAGTTTAGATGTGGGAGGTGTGGAAGAGTCTGTGCAGCGTCCTTTGGTGTACATCATAACGGATTTTGTTTTCGTATCATGGGCCATGAGGGGTAATGGGGATTGGGTGGTGCGAAAGAAGGTATTGGCTGCAACAATGTACAAAAAACTTAGTCGTAATAGGGGGATATACGGAAGTAGATGGGAAAGGGGTTTTCCTGAAGGATATCAAAGTATGAATATCAGAGGTTTGCTGGCGGAGTGAGAGAGAAAAAAAAAGGGGGGGGGGATGTGTTAGGAATTTCAGGGTTTGCACCGGGCTCGTCTCAGAATTTGGGAACGTATGAGGAGTTCCTTGATATGGTGTGAAGTGGCAGCGTAGTTGTGGAGTGTGTTTTAAGTATGTTTGTGGTGGTTCGTAAGGGAAACGTTAAGATTTTTATGGACATGGAAATGAGCAATATTTGTGTGAATGTGAAAAGTATACGGTCATACTCAGGATGGTTTACTGATGTATGTAATGGATAAGTTAAATTTGGAATAAGTTGTAATGTATTATCAGGACTGGTGGTTGTATTAAAGCAAAGGACATGCGGGCGTGATAAATATGTCTGTGTACCAAATGTACTGCTAATAATGAGGTAATGTAATGTGTGTGATTTTTATCATACATCAAGTGTATATAGCAGTATGTAAGAGAGAATTTCATGTACTCAGTATGGGTTGTATATTAGTATTCGGTGAAGTTCAATGAATATTATTGACGTGATGGGTATATAAGGACGTGTTCATGTACAATGTGTTAAGAAGGGTTAGGATGGTGAGGCAAGTAATGCTGCGGTCTGTAGAATAAGAATATAGTACTTGTTTAAGTTAATGTTTAATAGTAATAACTATGTATATTTTATTATATGGTAGAAGAAGTTTGTTACTTAAAAATGGAAATTATATTTGCAAAATATTACTAACTATACGTGATTGTGTAAGTTCGCTTGTAGGATGATGTAGTGTTTGTTCGCTTGTAGGATGATGTAGTGTTTGTTTGCTTGTAGGATGATGTAGTGTTTGTTCGCTTGTAGGATGATGTAGTGTTTGTTCGCTTGTAGGATGATGTAGTGTTTGTTCGCTTGTAGGATGATGTAGTGTTTGTTCGCTTGTGGGATAAATGTAGTGTTTGTTCGCTTGTAGGATGATGTAGTGTTTGTTCGCTTGTGGGATAAATGTAGTGTTTGTTCGCTTGTAGGATGATGTAGTGTTTGTTCGCTTGTAGGATGATGTAGTGTTTGTTCGCTTGTAGGATGATGTAGTGTTTGTTCGCTTGTAGGATGATGTAGTGTTTGTTCGCTTGTAGGATGATGTAGTGTTTGTTCGCTTGTAGGATGATGTAGTGTTTGTTCGCTTGTAGGATGATGTAGTGTTTGTTCGCTTGTAGGATGATGTAGTGTTTGTTCGCTTGTAGGATGATGTAGTGTTTGTTCGCTTGTAGGATGATGTAGTGTTTGTTCGCTTGTAGGATGATGTAGTGTTTGTTCGCTTGTGGGATGAATGTAGTGTTTGTTCGCTTGTAGGATGATGTAGTGTTTGTTCGCTTGTGGGATGAATGTAGTGTTTGTTCGCTTGTAGGATGATGTAGTGTTTGTTCGGTTGTGGGATGATGTAGTGTTTGTTCGGTTGTGAGATGAATGTAGTGTTTGTTCGCTTGTAGGATGATGTAGTGTTGTTCGCTTGTGGGATGATGTAGTGTTTGTTCGGTTGTGGGATGAATGTAGTGTTTGTTCGCTTGTAGGATGATGTAGTGTTTGTTCGCTTGTGGGATGATGTAGTGTTTGTTCGGTTGTGGGATGAATGTAATGTTTGTTCGCTTGTAGGATGATGTAGTGTTTGTTCGCTTGTGGGATGATGTAGTGTTTGTTCGGTTGTGGGATGAATGTAGTGTTTGTTCGCTTGTAGGATGATGTAGTGTTTGTTCGCTTGTAGGATGATGTAGTGTTTGTTCGCTTGTAGGATGATGTAGTGTTTGTTCGCTTGTAGGATGATGTAGTGTTTGTTCGCTTGTAGGATGATGTAGTGTTTGTTCGCTTGTAGGATGATGTAGTGTTTGTTCGCTTGTGGGATGAATGTAGTGTTTGTTCGTTTGTAGGATGATGTAGTGTTTGTTCGCTTGTGGGATGAACGTAGTGTTTGTTCGCTTGTGGGATGATGTAGTGTTCGGTTGTGGGATGAATGTAGTGTTTGTTCGCTTGTAGGATGATGTAGTGTTTGTTCGCTTGTGGGATGATGTAGTGTTTGTTCGCTTGTGGGATGATGTAGTGTTTGTTCGCTTGTAGGATTATGTAGTGTTTGTTCGCTTATGGGATGATGTAGTGTTTGTTCGGTTGTGGGATGAATGTAGTGTTTGTTCGCTTGTAGGATGATGTAGTGTTTGTTCGCTTGTAGGATGATGTAGTGTTTGTTCGCTTGTAGGATGATGTAGTGTTTGTTCGCTTGTAGGATGATGTAGTGTTTGTTCGCTTGTAGGATGATGTAGTGTTTGTTCGCTTGTAGGATGATGTAGTGTTTGTTCGCTTGTGGGATGAATGTAGTGTTTGTTCGCTTGTAGGATGATGTAGTGTTTGTTCGCTTGTGGGATGAACGTAGTGTTTGTTCGGTTGTGGGATGATGTAGTGTTTGTTCGGTTGTGGGATGAATGTAGTGTTTGTTCGCTTGTAGGATGATGTAGTGTTTGTTCGCTTGTGGGATGAATGTAGTGTTTGTTCGCTTGTAGGATGATGTAGTGTTTGTTCGCTTGTGGGATGAACGTAGTGTTTGTTCGCTTGTGGGATGATGTAGTGTTTGTTCGGTTGTGGGATGATGTAGTGTTTGTTCGCTTGTAGGATGATGTAGTGTTTGTTCGCTTGTGGGATGATGTAGTGTTTGTTCGGTTGTGGGATGAATGTAGTGTTTGTTCGCTTGTAGGATGATGTAGTGTTTGTTCGCTTGTGGGATGATGTAGTGTTTGTTCGGTTGTGGGATGATGTAGTGTTTGTTCGCTTGTAGGATGATGTAGTGTTTGTTCGGTTGTGGGATGAATGTAGTGTTTGTTCGCTTGTGGGATGATGTAGTGTTTGTTCGGTTGTGGGATGAATGTAGTGTTTGTTCGCTTGTGGGATGATGTAGTGTTTGTTCGCTTGTAGGATGATGTAGTGTTTGTTCGCTTGTGGGATGAATGTAGTGTTTGTTCGCTTGTGGGATGAATGTAGTGTTTGTTCGCTTGTTGGATGATGTAGTGTTTGTTCGCTTGTAGGATGATGTAGTGTTTGTTCGCTTGTGGGATGAATGTAGTGTTTGTTCGCTTGTGGGATGAATGTAGTGTTTGTTCGCTTGTTGGATGATGTAGTGTTTGTTCGCTTGTAGGATGATGTAGTGTTTGTTCGCTTGTAGGATGATGTAGTGTTTGTTCGCTTGTAGGATGATGTAGTGTTTGTTCGCTTGTAGGATGATGTAGTGTTTGTTCGCTTGTGGGATGAATGTAGTGTTTGTTCGCTTGTGGGATGAATGTAGTGTTTGTTCGCTTGTGGGATGAATGTAGTGTTTGTTCGCTTGTGGGATGAATGTAGTGTTTGTTCGCTTGTTGGATGATGTAGTGTTTGTTCGCTTGTGGGATGAATGTAGTGTTTGTTCGCTTGTGGGATGAATGTAGTGTTTGTTCGCTTGTTGGATGATGTAGTGTTTGTTCGCTTGTAGGATGATGTAGTGTTTGTTCGCTTGTAGGATGATGTAGTGTTTGTTCGCTTGTAGGATGATGTAGTGTTTGTTCGCTTGTGGGATGAATGTAGTGTTTGTTCGCTTGTGGGATGAATGTAGTGTTTGTTCGCTTGTTGGATGATGTAGTGTTTGTTCGCTTGTAGGATGATGTAGTGTTTGTTCGCTTGTGGGATGAATGTAGTGTTTGTTCGCTTGTGGGATGAATGTAGTGTTTGTTCGCTTGTTGGATGATGTAGTGTTTGTTCGCTTGTAGGATGATGTAGTGTTTGTTCGCTTGTAGGATGATGTAGTGTTTGTTCGCTTGTAGGATGATGTAGTGTTTGTTCGCTTGTAGGATGATGTAGTGTTTGTTCGCTTGTGGGATGAATGTAGTGTTTGTTCGCTTGTGGGATGAATGTAGTGTTTGTTCGCTTGTGGGATGAATGTAGTGTTTGTTCGCTTGTTGGATGATGTAGTGTTTGTTCGCTTGTGGGATGAATGTAGTGTTTGTTCGCTTGTGGGATGAATGTAGTGTTTGTTCGCTTGTTGGATGATGTAGTGTTTGTTCGCTTGTAGGATGATGTAGTGTTTGTTCGCTTGTAGGATGATGTAGTGTTTGTTCGCTTGTAGGATGATGTAGTGTTTGTTCGCTTGTGGGATGAATGTAGTGTTTGTTCGCTTGTGGGATGAATGTAGTGTTTGTTCGCTTGTTGGATGATGTAGTGTTTGTTCGCTTGTAGGATGATGTAGTGTTTGTTCGCTTGTGGGATGAATGTAGTGTTTGTTCGCTTGTGGGATGAATGTAGTGTTTGTTCGCTTGTTGGATGATGTAGTGTTTGTTCGCTTGTAGGATGATGTAGTGTTTGTTCGCTTGTAGGATGATGTAGTGTTTGTTCGCTTGTAGGATGATGTAGTGTTTGTTCGCTTGTAGGATGATGTAGTGTTTGTTCGCTTGTGGGATGAATGTAGTGTTTGTTCGCTTGTGGGATGAATGTAGTGTTTGTTCGCTTGTGGGATGAATGTAGTGTTTGTTCGCTTGTTGGATGATGTAGTGTTTGTTCGCTTGTGGGATGAATGTAGTGTTTGTTCGCTTGTGGGATGAATGTAGTGTTTGTTCGCTTGTTGGATGATGTAGTGTTTGTTCGCTTGTAGGATGATGTAGTGTTTGTTCGCTTGTAGGATGATGTAGTGTTTGTTCGCTTGTAGGATGATGTAGTGTTTGTTCGCTTGTGGGATGAATGTAGTGTTTGTTCGCTTGTGGGATGAATGTAGTGTTTGTTCGCTTGTTGGATGATGTAGTGTTTGTTCGCTTGTAGGATGATGTAGTGTTTGTTCGCTTGTGGGATGAATGTAGTGTTTGTTCGCTTGTGGGATGAATGTAGTGTTTGTTCGCTTGTTGGATGATGTAGTGTTTGTTCGCTTGTAGGATGATGTAGTGTTTGTTCGCTTGTAGGATGATGTAGTGTTTGTTCGCTTGTAGGATGATGTAGTGTTTGTTCGCTTGTAGGATGATGTAGTGTTTGTTCGCTTGTAGGACGAATGTAGTGTTTGTTCGCTTGTAGGATGATGTAGTGTTTGTTCGCTTGTAGGATGATGTAGTGTTTGTTCGCTTGTAGGATGATGTAGTGTTTGTTCGCTTGTAGGACGAATGTAGTGTTTGTTCGCTTGTAGGATGATGTAGTGTTTGTTCGCTTGTAGGATGATGTAGTGTTTGTTCGCTTGTAGGATGAATGTAGTGTTTGTTCGCTTGTAGGATGATGTAGTGTTTGTTCGCTTGTAGGATGATGTAGTGTTTGTTCGCTTGTAGGATGATGTAGTGTTTGTTCGCTTGTAGGATGATGTAGTGTTTGTTCGCTTGTAGGATGATGTAGTGTTTGTTCGCTTGTTGGATGAATGTAGTGTTTGTTCGCTTGTAGGATGATGTAGTGTTTGTTCGCTTGTAGGATGATGTAGTGTTTGTTCGCTTGTAGGATGATGTAGTGTTTGTTCGCTTGTTGGATGAATGTAGTGTTTGTTCGCTTGTTGGATGAATGTAGTGTTTGTTCGCTTGTTGGATGATGTAGTGTTTGTTCGCTTGTAGGATGATGTAGTGTTTGTTCGCTTGTGGGATGAATGTAGTGTTTGTTCGCTTGTGGGATGAATGTAGTGTTTGTTCGCTTGTTGGATGATGTAGTGTTTGTTCGCTTGTAGGATGATGTAGTGTTTGTTCGCTTGTAGGATGATGTAGTGTTTGTTCGCTTGTAGGATGATGTAGTGTTTGTTCGCTTGTAGGATGATGTAGTGTTTGTTCGCTTGTAGGACGAATGTAGTGTTTGTTCGCTTGTAGGATGATGTAGTGTTTGTTCGCTTGTAGGATGATGTAGTGTTTGTTCGCTTGTAGGATGATGTAGTGTTTGTTCGCTTGTAGGACGAATGTAGTGTTTGTTCGCTTGTAGGATGATGTAGTGTTTGTTCGCTTGTAGGATGATGTAGTGTTTGTTCGCTTGTAGGATGAATGTAGTGTTTGTTCGCTTGTAGGATGATGTAGTGTTTGTTCGCTTGTAGGATGATGTAGTGTTTGTTCGCTTGTAGGATGATGTAGTGTTTGTTCGCTTGTAGGATGATGTAGTGTTTGTTCGCTTGTAGGATGATGTAGTGTTTGTTCGCTTGTTGGATGAATGTAGTGTTTGTTCGCTTGTAGGATGTAGTGTTTGTTCGCTTGTAGGATGATGTAGTGTTTGTTCGCTTGTAGGATGATGTAGTGTTTGTTCGCTTGTTGGATGAATGTAGTGTTTGTTCGCTTGTTGGATGAATGTAGTGTTTGTTCGCTTGTGGGATGAATGTAGTGTTTGTTCGCTTGTAGGATGAATGTAGTGTTTGTTCGCTTGTAGGATGAATGTAGTGTTTGTTCGCTTGTAGGATGATGTAGTGTTTGTTCGTGGGATGAATGTAGTGTTTGTTCACTTGTAGGATGATGTAGTGTTTGTTCGCTTGTAGGATGATGTAGTGTTTGTTCGCTTGTAGGATGAATGTAGTGTTTGTTCGCTTGTAGGATGAATGTAGTGTTTGTTCGCTTGTAGGATGAATGTAGTGTTTGTTCGCTTGTAGGATGAATGTAGTGTTTGTTCGCTTGTAGGATGATGTAGTGTTTGTTCGCTTGTAGGATGATGTAGTGTTTGTTCGCTTGTAGGATGATGTAGTGTTTGTTCGCTTGTAGGATGAATGTAGTGTTTGTTCGCTTGTAGGATGAATGTAGTGTTTGTTCGGTTGTAGGATGAATGTAGTGTTTGTTCACTTGTAGGATGATGTAGTGTTTGTTCGCTTGTAGGATGAATGTAGTGTTTGTTCGCTTGTAGGATGAATGTAGTGTTTGTTCACTTGTAGGATGAATGTAGTGTATGGAAGTGAGGTGGAACGAATCATTTGTTATATTATACTGTGTTTAGTTTTTCTGTGGTGAGGTGTGGAGATTGTTATTTTCTAACCTTTATTTGTTTCGTAATTTATTGAGGTGTTATGTATTATGTATTTGATATGAAGTTTAATATACAACAATAATAAGTGTGTAAAGAATTTTTGGATAATTGAGAATGTCTTCGTACATACAGTTTTATGTAAAATGTAAATACCTGTGACATTCTTTGGGTTATATTGCATATTGTGTTTATGGCTGCAATTTTGGTTGTAATAAACCCACCTGTATTTGAAGCTGTGGGCTGTCTTTAGTTTAGTTAAATGTATGTTATGTGTGATGGTTGGTTTTTTTGGGGGGGGTATCAAACATTTTTAGTTGAACGTGTGTTTTCTTATGTATAAGTTTAGTGCTAAGGTAGGGAATGTGGAGTTTTCTTTTGTTATATATACTGGATACGTTTCATTGCTTACATTGTCTACATGTATAATTGTGTATTGCGTTTTTCAATAAAATATAAAAAAAAATAATAGTATAAGTAGTAGTAGATGTTTTAGCGGTGGTAGTAGTAGCAGTAGTGGTATTATTATTAATAATAGTAGTAGTAGTAGTAATATTAATAAGTTGCGTCAGAGAATGTACTCGTTGATGAATATAAAGAGTAAGTGCAGTTGCTGCTAGGGAAGCTCACGATGCTGTCTGGAGGCTCTGCGATGTTACTGTAGACTTGCTGTTTATACAGCAAGTCACTGCAGACTTGCTGTTTATACAGGCTAAGAGTTGCATCATGCAGCAGCGAAGCTTTGCCACTTATACTGTGTAAGAGTTGAACTCCTTAGTGCAGAAATGCTACTGATCCAGTCAAGGAGTTGGGCAGCTCGGTGCGGTTTAGGAAATGAATCCCTCAGTGCAGAAGTGGAACGAACGCACTGTGTGTTCCACTGCTAAGTGAAGATTTGCTCTTTGCACAGTCTGGGAGTTGCAGTACTGCGTCCATTATTATTATTATTAATCCCCCTCAAGGGAGGTTCCTTGATGCTGGTGAGGTGCTTTTGATCTAGGGAATTGGAGCTGTGCTTCATTTCCCTGAATTGAATCTTGAATACCTTCCATCCCCCACTCCACAGGCGCTGTAGAATCCTACGGGTTTAGCGATCCCCATGATTATAATAATATTATTGTTATAATCAAAAAGAAGCGCTAAACCCACTAGGGTCATACGTCGCTGAGTACTGCTTACAACTTTGCTACGAACTGCCTTCTAGTTTCTGCTGCTCGTGTGATTTTTAAACAGTCCATTTGGAGAAAAGCTGCTGAACGACCAGAAACTAGTGAATGTTACTCCAATATTCAGCAGGGCTGTATGACCATAGTGGGTTTAGAGCTTTTTCTGATTACAATAACTCCAATATTCTGAAAAGTTACTTCACTTGTGCCCTCAACTATCGTCCCATTAACATCAGTTTTACGTAAACAGATGGAGAATTTTTGGGGGCAAGATTTTTAATTGCATAGCATCTTAGTAAATAGAAACCAATATGGATTTCGCAGCCAAAGATCGTGCCTGCCTAACTTACTCAAACATTTTTAACTATTTATTCAAAACTTGGGTGAAAAAAAGTCGCAAAAGAGGTCGTATATCTAATTTCCAAAAGTCATCAGACAAGGAACACCACTGATAATTGCCAGTTAACGTAAAGGCGCATTGTACAGAAAAACTTCATGCCTTTGACCGCTGACTGTTTCAGCAAAAGGAAACAGAGAATGGTACTGAATGTAGAGGTGTCTGAGAGGCCAGAAAGAAAAGAGGAGTTCCCCAGGGATTCGCTCTGGCTTCTATCTCTTTCACAATATAAATAAATGATTTTGACACAGGGCTAACATCCAAGGTAGCAAAATTTGCGGATGACACAAAACTGAGGAGAAATGCAGTATCCAGAGTAGATCGAGTATTCAAGAGTGACCTTGATAGGTCGGAGACGTAAAAGATGAGTTTCACTATTGACAAGTGTGATGTATATTTAATATAATTTAAAATATGAGTGTAAAATATTAGGCAACAAATTAAAAGACAAAAGTAATCGTAAGCAACGACCTCAGTACCTGATCAGCCAGGCTGTGGTTCGTCCGTCGGTTTACGAGCGGCCAACAGTAATAGCCTGGTTGATCAGGCCTTGATCCACCATGAGGCCTGGTCACAAACCGGGCCGCGGGGGCGTTAACCCCCGAAAACCTCTCCAGATATATTCAGACAATACCTACCAGTGAGCAGCAAAGCCAACAGAATCCTAGGTTTCAGGGCTAGAAATTTCGAGTACAGAATACTAGAAACCACAGTGACTAAGGCACTCACTAGACAGCATCTTGAATATGTCATATAGTTTTGGACTCCAAATTGGGCAAAAAACGACGACAGGATGCAGAAGATCCAGAGCAGGATAAGCAAATTCTTGATAACTGGTTTAGAGAACGGACGGATTGATGAAGTAAATACTTGTGCAACACTTGGGTAACGTTTCGACAACCAGTGGCTTCTTCAGTCCAGTACAGAGAAGGATGGTTGAAGATCAGAAGGAGTTTAAGGTAATCAGTCCCTCAGCCTGGAGTCGATGTGATCAGTCCATCAAACTTTTCAACCTCAATCTTTTCAAGATTGATGGACTGATCACATCGACTCCAGGCTGAGGGACTGATTACCTTAAACTCCTTTTGATCTTCAACATCCTTCTCTGTACTGGACGGACTGAAGAAGCCACTGGTTGGCGAAACGTTTCCTCAATAAAGATACCCAGATGTTGCACAAGTGTCTCAGTTTTCACATTTAACATTTCCTCTCTTAGGAAGCACAAACAACGAGGAGATTTCATCGAAAGGTTGAAGATTATAAAAGGCTTTTATACACCTTTACATGAAGAAATGTAAGTACAAAGTGAGTCATTAAAAAGGGGTATGAAACATTTAGAGCAAAAGAAAAACCACGAGTGTTAAGGTTTATCTGAAAGGGTTAGATCAGAATGAAAGAAAGTACTGTTCCTGCTGTCAATACTGTCAAGGTGTAGAACCAGTTGGACAAGCACTTTGAAGGCTTACCTTGCTGGGGGTGACTCAGTAAGCCTGTTGAAGGTGACTTAGTGTGTTGAGGATGATTCGGTAAGCTTGTTGAGGATAACTCGGTGAGCTTGAACATTAAAATGGTATAAAATACCGACAGGTTGTTAGGTAAGACACATATGCAACAGTTAGGTATCTTGGCGCTATAAAAAGCTCCATCCTGTCACTTCATCTCCATATTGTTTCATACTATGGAACAATGCTCTTCTCCAGACTGAGGGACTGACCACCTCAAAACTTTAAGGGTGATGGACTGATTACATCGTCTTCAAGTATCTTCTGCTTCTATCAACTTTTCTGTACTTGACTGAAGAAGCCTACTGTGTAGGCGAAACGTTTCATAATAAAGATACCTAACTGTTGCATATGTGTCTTACCTAACAACCTGTCGGTATTTTATACCATTTTAATGTTCAATCTGTCAGACACTGCAACACAAGGGTATCTTGGTACAGACCTGCAATCAACTTCGACAACTTCCACTAGTGAGAGCGGCTGGATTTGAGAGGGACCTGACCTTTCAACATCTGAGTTCTTACCTCTCCTAGTGGCCTACGTCTCACCTCTTGGCGCTATAAAAAGCTCCATTCTGTCACTTCATCTCCATATTGTTTCATACTATGGAACAATGCTCTTCTCCAGACTGAGGGACTGACCACCTCAAAACTTTAAGGGTGATGGACTGATTACATCGTCTTCAAGTATCTTCTGCTTCTATCAACTTTTCTGTACTTGACTGAAGAAGCCTACTGTGTAGGCGAAACGTTTCATAATAAAGATACCTAACTGTTGCATATGTGTCTTACCTAACAACCTGTCGTTGAGCTTGTTGAGGATGACTCGGTAAGCGTGTTGAAGATGACTCAGTAAGCTTGTTGAAGATGACTCGGTAAGCTTGTTATAGGTGACTGTAAGCATGTTGAGGGTGACTTCGCAAGCTTGTTATAGATGACTCTATAAGCTTCTTGAGGGTGACTGTAAGCTTGTTAAGGGTAACTTTGTAACCTTAATGGTAACTTTGTAAGCTTGTTAAGGGTAACTTTGTAAGCTTAAGGGTAACTTTATAAGCTTAAGGGTAACTTTGTAAGCTTAAGGGTAACTTAAGCTTACAAAGGTAACTTAAGCTTACAAAGGGTAACTTTGTAAGCTTGTTCCTATGGAGAATGACAGTCCGTGGCTATTGCTGCTGTAACGTAGATACAAACACAGATGCGAAAGTTTACTTGTAAGCTTGACTACATACACAGACAAATGTACTTGTTCGTATACAAATTTACTAACTCAATAGGTATTTTTGTTACGCACTGTGATAAACAGTAATAATGTTATCTGTACACAGAAACACGTACATATTATTAATGCGTTTATATGCAGACGGAAATATATAAACACTCATGCTTATTGTGGATAGAGATACGTACATATATGTGGAGGGAATACAACGATGGAGTGAGGCCAGCTGGCTCAGGTGTGTAATTACAGGTAACCACCTGAATTGACCGCACTGGGAGGTACCACCTCCACCGTGGTCACGAGACCTTATTGACCGACACACCAGGTCACTTAGTGAGTCACCTAGTGAGTAACCTGGTGGGTCACTTTGTGAGTTACCTGGGGGGTCACCTGGTAACCCACCTGCTGAGTCACCTTGTTCGGTGTGAAGACATACTTATGCTGTGATCAGATAATCTCACTCATTATGTAAACAAAAGGATTTGCTGAAGCTTGTTGTGCTTTTTTCACCTTAAAATCTGCATAAAATCTCGTCTCAGAAATCGTTTAAAATAACATTTTCTTTATATATAGGAGAGACCTATATAACTCTACTCCCGTTACCAGAACACCAAAAAGGAATATGTACAGGTGTGGAAGAACAGCAAGAATTTGTACAGGTGTTTAAGAACAATAGGAATTGTGTGTAAGGAAGCTGGAGGACACAAGGTTATTATATTCAAAAGCAAGAGTTAAACTCGTATGGATAATTGAGAAGAGTGGGTGTGTGGGTGCTGCCTGCGTCAGCGAGGTCGACTGTCTCCACTGCCTGGCTAAATACGCTCTTGAGATCGATATAGAGAGTTGGTAGCCACCTACACCAGGCTCTGAGGATCTCTCCCTCATGCATGGTTGGAAGGGTTGGTAGCTACCCACACCAGGCTCTGAGGATCTCTCCCTCATGCATGGTTGGAGGGGTTGGTAGCCATCCACACCAAGCTCTGAGGATCTCTCCCTCATGCATGGTTGGAAGGGTTGGTAGCCATCCACACCAAGCTCTGAGGATCTCTCACTCATGCATGGTTGGAGGGGTTGGTAGCTACCCACCCCAGGCTCTGAGGATCTCTCCCTCATGCATGGTTGGAGGGGTTGGTAGCTACCCACACCAGGCTCTGAGGATCTCTCCCTCATGCATGGTTGGAGGGGTTGGTAGCTACCCACACCAGGCTCTGAGGATCTCTCCCTCATGCATGGTTGGAAGGGTTGGTAGCTACCCACACCAGGCTCTGAGGATCTCTCCCTCATGCATGGTTGGAGGGGTTGGTAGCTACCCACCCCAGGCTCTGAGGATCTCTCCCTCATGCATGGTTGGAGGGGTTGGTAGCCACCCACACCAGGCTCTGAGGATCTCTCCCTCATGCATGGTTGGAAGGGTTGGTAGCTACCCACACCAGGCTCTGAGGATCTCTCCCTCATGCATGGTTGGAGGGGTTGGTAGCTACCCACCCCAGGCTCTGAGGATCTCTCCCTCATGCATGGTTGGAGGGGTTGGTAGCTACCCACCCCAGGCTCTGAGGATCTCTCCCTCATGCATGGTTGGAGGGGTTGGTAGCCACCCACACCAGGCTCTGAGGATCTCTCCCTCATGCATGGTTGGAGGGGTTGGTAGCTACCCACCCCAGGCTCTGAGGATCTCTCCCTCATGCATGGTTGGAGGGGTTGGTAGCTACCCACCCCAGGCTCTGAGGATCTCTCCCTCATGCATGGTTGGAGGGATTGGTAGCTACCCACCCCAGGCTCTGAGGATCTCTCCCTCATGCATGGTTGGAGGGGTTGGTAGCTACCCACCCCAGGCTCTGAGGATCTCTCCCTCATGCATGGTTGGAGGGGTTGGTAGCCACCCACACCAGGCTCTGAGGATCTCTCCCTCATGCATGGTTGGAGGGGTTGGTAGCCACCCACACCAGGCTCTGAGGATCTCTCCCTCATGCATGGTTGGAGGGGTTGGTAGCCACCCACACCAGGCTCTGAGGATCTCTCCCTCATGCATGGTTGGAGGGGTTGGTAGCTACCCACCCCAGGCTCTGAGGATCTCTCCCTCATGCATGGTTGGAGGGGTTGGTAGCCACCCACCCCAGGCTCTGAGGATCTCTCCCTCATGCATGGTTGGAGGGGTTGGTAGCTACCCACCCCAGGCTCTGAGGATCTCTCCCTCATGCATGGTTGGAGGGGTTGGTAGCCACCCACCCCAGGCTCTGAGGATCTCTCCCTCATGCATGGTTGGAGGGGTTGGTAGCTACCCACCCCAGGCTCTGAGGATCTCTCCCTCATGCATGGTTGGAGGGGTTGGTAGCTACCCACACCAGGCTCTGAGGATCTCTCCCTCATGCATGGTTGGAGGGGTTGGTAGCTACCCACACCAGGCTCTGAGGATCTCTCCCTCATGCATGGTTGGAGGGGTTGGTAGCCACCCACACCAGGCTCTGAGGATCTCTCCCTCATGCATGGTTGGAGGGGTTGGTAGCCACCCACACCAGGCTCTGAGGATCTCTCCCTCATGCATGGTTGGAGGGGTTGGTAGCCACCCACACCAGGCTCTGAGGATCTCTCCCTCATGCATGGTTGGAGGGGTTGGTAGCCACCCACACCAGGCTCTGAGGATCTCTCCCTCATGCGTGGTTGGATTAAGCACCAGCTGCTACTGAGAACTTTTGTTGAGCTTACACTATACACTATAATTAAAAATAGTAAGAATTTTTATTAATTTATATTGTTGTATTTTAATACAGTAAAACAACAGGCCTTCGTCTTGGTGGAAATATAGGGACACAGCCTCGGAGACGCATATCAAAGGACTTCAAGGAAAAATACTCAGATTTCTCCTTTAGGCTGTTTGAATATTCTACTTCTCCTACCACTATCCTTCTTATATATATATATATATATATATATATATATATATATATATATATATATATATATATATATATATATATATATATATATATATATATATATATATATATATATATGCAAGCCACGGGGGTAGAAATCTTTAGCTCAAGTGCTTTCACACTTCTCAGTGAGTCATCAGCAGCTATGCAATGTTGCAAGGCTGCAGTTGAAGGAGTGAGGGGAAGTTTTCTCAGAGTAGCGCAGTGTGGGTCTCACCTGCCCCGGTTTCTCTCACTCCTTCAGATGCAACCTTGCATAGCTCCTGATGACGCACTGAGAAGTGTGAAAGTACTTGAGCTAAAGATTTCCACCCCTCGTGGCTTGTCTTGCATAGCTAAGATCGCCTGTCTGCGATTGTTTGCATATATATATATATATATATATATATATATATATATATATATATATATATATATATATATATATATATATATATATATATATATATATATATATATATATATATATATATATATATATAATCAGCCAGCAGAATTTTAACTCAGATGGGCAGCTTCTACTAGTGTAGCTAGCTCTCAACCTGGGGCCTTAAACCACTCAGCTACAGATGCCTCATAAAGTTAGCCTGCTTGACTGCAAGTGGGAAAGGAAGGAGGGGAATATATCGAAAGTAATGTACGGAATTGAGGTCCAGTTACAGTTTTGAATTCGTGGGTGAGTTGCAAATTGATCCATCCACGGTGTTGTGAGTGTTGTTCTTCAAGCGTTATGTATCTGACCATTCTCAGCGATTTACGCGGCTAGTTCGTCTCTTTTAAGTCAGTGTAATACAGGCCGTATAGAAGCCTGTTTTGAAGACCTGAAACGAATGCTTTAAGGGTAGGTGTCCTTGAAAGTGTTTAGTATTACTACCACTACTCACGGGTACTTTGTGCTACCTGAGCGTCTACTTTACTATGCACTTGCAGCTCACCCTGTGAGCGGCTACTTTATATTACGGTCATTTCAGATTTCACAGTCTCATCACACAGTAACATGAGACAATGTCAAAATTTCAAATATCTTATCATTACCACAACAACAATGGGACATTTCTTGCATTACACTCACAATCTAGCAGCTCATTCATCTAGTTTGCGCAAAGTGTGGATACAATTTCTAGATTACTGAAATTGTATTTAAAAAAGATTGAAATGATTTGCCAGTCTATAAAGTTCGTTTAGACGTAGCTATACGACATAATTTTCTAGTTTGTGGCTCTGTCTCTGTTCACACTGGATTTTATGGGACTGAGATACGCCTACAAGTTGAACTGATAAAGATGATATATAGAGTGGCATTGGTCTAGCAGTAACAACGTTATCTAGGCTACTGATCTTGCTACTTCCTCCATACACAATTTCTAATCCACGTATTTCATTATAATGGATTTTCTTCTTCTTTTTAAGGAGGGGTTCAGTTTATATTGAAAATGACATAAAATATCGAATAGTTGATGATTAAGACACAGGTGCAACAGTTGGATATCTTTATTGTTGAAACGTTTCGCCTTCACAGTAGGCTTCTTCAGTCAAATACAGAGACAACAGTGTGGTAGTGAAATGAAGATAATTTAACAAGTTCATCGACTTCAAATGCTATTCCTCCAAGACTGATTATATCACCGTCATCTCACTACTACACTGCTGCCTCTGCATTTGACTGAAGAAGCCTACTGTGTAGGCGAAACGTTTCAACAATATAGATACCCAACAGTTGCACATGTGTCTTAATCAGACGTTCAGTTTGCTTGGAGGTTTATGAGGGAGGCTGGATCTGCTATTTCCACTCCACACTCTTATACTTTCCTGACTGCTTTGCTAGGTCCTTCTAATAATGGTGTAGAAACTTAAGCTGAATGCTAGTTTAGCCAAGACATCGACTTGATTAAACTTCCAGAGGTCCGTGGAAGAGGGAATCCACACATAAAAAAAGTTTGACATGGATCCCATTATCGATAACTCGTACATACGTATTTCATACTAATAAACACGCAAGTTACACTTCCATTTTACTTTATTTACTACAAGAAAATAGAACATGGCTTTAATACCTGGAGGTTACCTGGAGGTTATTCCGGGGATCAACGCCTCCGCGGCCCGGCCCATGATCAGGCCTCCCGGTGGATCAGGGCAGACAGTGTTTCGTTCAAGAGAGATTTATGAAGCCATGGCCTAGTAAAGTTTACCTTGATCTATCTTATCAGGACTTCATAAATATCTACACTGGATTTATTAGTCATTTTGTTAGGATTTATGGATACGCCATTCTGGAAGAAATGGATTCAAGTAACCTAACAGTGTATATACACATATACGTACACACCTCTCCCTGTAGACACTGAGGTACACAGGTCTCGGAGTATATGCATTGAGAGGTGTACACGTCTCAGTATATACTCTTCATGATTTTCACATTTCGGGATATACTCACCGAGAGATATACACCTCTTAATACACTGAGATATCACATCTGATAATACAAGAAAACAAGCTGGAAAAAGCACAAAGGTTTGCAACGTAACTAGTCCCAGAGCTGAGGCTATGAACTATGAGGAGAGGCTAGAGGAGCTAAACTGGACAGTATTAGAGGACAGAAGGACTAGAGTTGACATGATTACGACGTGCAGAATACCGAGAGGAATTAACAGAGTGGATAGAGCAAGCTTGAGAGGTGGGTCTCAGGTACATGAGGTCGTAGCTGGAAGCTAAAAACACAGATGAGTCGCAGAGATGCTAGGAAATACTTCTTTAGCCTTGGAGTGGTCAGGAAGTGGGATAACCTAGACAACGAAGTGGTAGAGACGGGATCCAGACGTAGCTTTAGGAACAGTGAGCCCAGTAGAGGCCAAGAGAGAGGCGGGGCCAAGAGCTGAGATTCGACCCCAATAGAAATAAGAAACAGTCCTTGATGACGCATAAACTTTCTTGGGTTATCTTGGGTGGCTAACCCTTCGGGTTAAAAATCCGATCAAATCTTTTCTTCTCCCTTCAGTCACAATTGAGTGCCTCTCAGTGTGTATACAGAGAGGGACTCACGTCTCAGAGGACGTACATCCCCAGCTAGAAGTGTGAAGGCAGTGGGAAGTGTGGTGAAGACAGCTGAAGAGTGAAGGTAGCGTGAACCGTGGTGAAAGCAGAGCGTGTCAGCAGACATTTGCTCACACAGCTTTGCCTGCCTAACAAGCATTCTGGTGGTCGTCGTATTGATTCCACAGCCTTCACTGAATTGTTCTGATAGCCTGTATACCACCTCAGGCCTTCCTCCTTCCTTCCTTCCCTCTTTCCACTCTCTTTCCCTCCCTTTACTCCAAATCCACCCATTACCAAGATTTCTCTTCTCGGGGGATTTATTTAACTACTTTACATGAAGCACTAAATCCGCATGGGTCTTTCAGCAGTGGTGGAGGCTCAGGCCACCGTCCACTAAGCGAAACACACACATCATGCCTTGTCCTCACCCTTTTGCCAGTTGTTATAACTGGGACGATATTTCGATCCGTCACGAGCCATCAAAAAAATCAGGTGCAAGAAATAAAAGTATATTATTATTATTATCCCTCCCCACATACAGCGCATGTGGGGGGGATATGGAAGTCATTCAGGCTCAATTCAGGGAACTGGAGCACAGATTCAATTCCCTAGATGAAGAGCCCCTCACCAGCATCAAGGAACCTCCCTTGAGGGGAATAAAAGTATAATTCTCATTTAAATGCGTGGGATGATGCAGACCTTAATTATTGCTCAGGATTATTCACAATAATTTTTTATCTATAACATAACGAAGAGGTAACGAGTTAAAGTTAAGGATAGTTTAATGGACTTCATAAAGTATAAATTAATTGTACAATGAAGTAACGAATAAAATGTATTAAAGCCTATATAAAAGGTCAAAAAAAAAAAAGACAAAAGCAATATGAATAATGCATGGGAGTGAAGTGTTGAGGCCTGGCGCTGCTTTGCAATATCCTTCATAAACAAACACTGACAGATATGTTATGAAATGAACCTGATTCTCGAGAGGAGGAAGAGTGAATGTACCTACTTTTTCTTGTCTTCATTCGCGCTGTCACACCGACGACCATGATTTGATTACGTCTTCACACCGTGTTGTGGATACATGGAGCAGACTTGTCGTCAGTCACAGCAGAGCAACTGGAACAGCAGCAGTAGCAGCAGCAGCAGTAGCGGAAGTAGACGCAGTAGCAGCAAATCTTAAAGACTCGTCACAGGCCAATACCGTTACTGAGTAACGCAACAACTGGAGCTAATGCCCAGTTTTTATTCTTCAAAACTTTTAATACATAAAATAGTTACCCATACTTTTTAACATAAAAAACATATCTTTACAAAGTTAAATAAAGAATAAATTTGAGAATATTGTCTCTGTTGGGATACATCAGCACAGTGTCGCACACATTGCTGCATGATGCGCTTGCTGTATACTGACCCCGTGGTTGTTTCGTGTCTATGTGTGTGTGTGTGTGTGTGTGTGTGTGGGTGGGTGTGTTTATCAATAAGTTTGACTGCTGGAGAGGAGCAGCTCCAGCCACTGCTGATGTGAACTCACTGAAGACACTAGAAGTAGTCTGACGCGACTCTGACACCACGCAATGCGGCCCTACACACACACACACACACGCACACACACACACACACACACACACACACACACACACACACACACACACACACACACACACACACACACACACACAGGTTAAGGGAAATCGACCTGACGACACTGGAGGACAGGAGATAGGGAAATATGATAACGACATAAAATACTGAGAGGATGGCGAGAGGATGTTACGAAGATGGGACACAAGAGAGTCACAACTGGAAGTCAAAGACAGACGAGTCACAGGGATGTTAGGAAGTATTTCTTCATCCACAGAGTTGTCAGGAAGTGGAACAGTCTGGAGAGTGATGTATTGGAGACAGCATCCACACATAGCTTTAAGAAGAGGTATGATAAAGCTCACAGAGCAGGGAGAGAGTGGGTCTAGTAGTGACCAGTGAAGAGGTGGGGCCAAGAACTATGAATCGACCCCTGCAACCACAATCAAGCAAGTGCATATAGAATGATAGACATTGATTTCAAACACTTGCAGAGATTTATACAGACACATCTAGAAACACAGGCTGATTATACAAATACAGACAGATAAATACAGACGCATATAGGTATATAACATTTTGGTGATAGAACTATCACCATCGTCAGAAGTCATATCCTGGAACATGACATAGTAATATATATCGACCATAAATGGTTGGTCTGCTAATGGGGTTTAAAGCGTATCGATCACACTAGGAATATGGCTACACTATCCTTTTCACCACCAGACAAGAATACTTTAACATCTAAAACAGTGATTAAAGTAAACTCTCAGCATATATATACGCTGAGAGACATACCTCTCAGTATACGTATATATTCTGTGAGTTACAACGAACAGCCTAGGATAGGTAAGGTTTGTCAGGAAACAGGACAAGTGTATCGTGACGCGGGTCTTTTAGTCATATGACGACCTACAGCTGGAGCTTTTTTTTGGTCATCTGACCGAAATTATCAATTATTGGATCTCTTGATGTTAGTGTTCATATTATTTGGAATTAATTTTTTTTAATTTTTAAACTGTTATATAATTAATTTTGTTTCTGTATCTAATAAATTTAATTACAATTTTAAGTGGTATCATCAAACATTTGGGATTTTTATTCTTTGGTTTATTGAAGAGCCTAGTAAGGTGATATATAGCGTTACGAGGTAGTCTAGTACAGCGGTCATGGTGTTTGTCACAGAACATTTATCTTTATGTGGGTTCTTCATTCAGTAAGACGTGTGCTTAGTATCTAAAGGTCACCTCAAGACGTGTTCAGTGTCTGACGGTCACCTCAAGACTTGTTTAGTGTTTGACGATCACCTTAAGACTTGTTCAGTGTTTGAAGGTCACCTCAAGACTTGTTCAGTGTTTGAAGATCATTTCGAGACGTGCACAATATCTGCAGCTCACCTCAAGACATGCCTTTATTAAGACAAAAGCAATGTGGATAATGCATGGGAGTGGTGTTGAGGCCTGCTGGTCCAATACCAGGAATCTTTATTGAGGAAACGTTTCGCCTGCGCTGCAGACTTCATCAGTCGGTCGAATGTAGAAATGAATAACACTCCTGGAGACATCAGTGTTGGTGGAAAGTGAAGTAGACGGAGTATAGAGAGAGGTAGTTCGATGTAATCAGTCCATCACCATAGGAGCAACCAGACACACTGCTGTTGCTATTTTAGGCTAAGAGACTGATTATCTTGTCCTAGAGTGATGGACAGTTTACATCAAACTACCTCCCTACTTCTTCAACCAACGCTGATGTCTCCAGCAGTATGATTCACCTCTGGATTTAATTGGAAAAGCCTTGTGTTGCACACTTCAGTACGTTATTCAGGAGACCTGTTTATTTCATTTTATTTACAAGTAATGGAACCTTTTAGCGAGCACTTTAGCATTGTTTCTTTAGCATTATTATATTTACATTATTATGTGAATTTGCTACTCACATTACATAAATCACAATCAGAAAGTAAAACTATTCAGTTATTTATTTTTTTTATATTCTGCAATCTATACCCACGATTCGTTCCGTGTCTACGGCTGTAAATGTCAGCAAATTTAGACGAAAGGGAAAATATTCCCATCATTTATGACGAAAGGAATGCTGGGTTCTGAGTCAGTTAAACACACTGGGAAGAATGGCCCTCCTCCCAGAGAAGTTTTTATTAACCCCTAGGCTCAAACCACTCACCACCGTATTAACTTGGTGGTAGTTGTAACATTAAGGAGCATTTCGACCTCAAAGGTCACTTAGAGCTCACACCGCATTAAGGTAAATTAGCGAGGGGAATTATTCAAGAGAGGAATATCGTTGTACCTAGCATAAGCAGCCTGACTAATCAGGTAGTAAAAAAAAATAAAAAAAAGGCATTGTCAAGGACTGGGCCTCAGGAACAACGATACTAGGAACCATCCAGAGGTAAACTGCAGGTAAAACAACATACATCTCTGTATGCACCCTGCCTATGTAAAAAAAAAAAAGAGAGAGAGAGATATCCTGAAGACTTAGATGACTGAAGGCGAAAATGATTGATCTCTGGCTAAGGAGGAGGCGTTGAAAACTATGTGGAAAGTATCTACAGAGAACCAATGTCCAATACACCGAAGATAAAAGTTAAGACACTTGTGCAACATCTGGTTATCTTTATTGTAGACGTTTCGCCATCCAGTGGCTTTATCAATACAAATTCAAGGCCATAATTAGAAAACAGAAGAACTACATAAAAAGATGAGGTAATCAGGGACTGATGAGGTATTCAGGGACTGATTACCTCATCTTTTGTATATAGTTCTTCTGTTTTCTAATTATGTCCTAGAATCTGTATTGATAAAGCCACTGGATGGCGAAACGTCTACAATAAAGATAACCAGATGTTGCACAAGTGTCTTAACTTTCATCTTGTCGGTATTGTATAACCTGTCTTGCACGCCGAAGATACGCAGAGAACCAGTGTATAACACAATCCAGTGGAAGGTGGTTGGGCAAATAAAGAGTCATATGGGGAGAGCCACAAGTATGCAAAGGAAGCCTTTATTTGGAATGCAGAGCTGGTAGTAGAGCAATTCAGACGAGGACCTGGTAGTGGAGCAATTCAGAAGAGGACCTGGTAGTAGAGCAGCTCAAACGAGGACCTGGTAATAGAGCCAGTAGATCAGGTTGAAGGCCAGGAAGAACAACGGGAAGACTGCTCGACTTGTTTGGTCAATCTTCTTGGCCAGGTTAGCTTGCTGGAGCCAGGTCAGGGGCGTGCAGATGAGCCCACCGCCACTCACCACGCCCGCGCCATCAACGCTTTCGTCGTGAGACGTTCTTGACTTTAACTGCAAGATAAACAGAAAAGGAGATTTATCAAGTTTTTAAAACAATGATAGTAAAGCAGAAGGCTCTACCATTGTTTTCAAAACTACCACTACTTCCTCATCTCCCTCTCTTGTTTCCGTCCTTGTTCCGCTCGCTTATACATACTGGCTACCTCACTCTTTTTTCTGTTAATGTGGCTTTGTAAATGGTTCAAGTCGGACCGAAACGTCGTCGTAAGCTCCTCTCTCCTATGTGCGGGTTATTTGTGTATTGTTCCAGTCACAGTATTGTGACTTTTTGTTCTTAGATGGTGTTAGAAACAGGTGTTGGTTGTGAACAGATGGTGTTGGTTATGGACAGATGGTGTTGTTATGAACAGATGGTGACGGTTGTGAACAGATGGTGTTGGTTGTGAGCAGATGGTGTTGGTTATGAACAGATGGTGTTGGTTATGAACAGATGGTGTTGGTTATGAACAGATGGTGTTGGTTTTGAGCAGATGGTGTTCTCAGTACTAGTCACTCCGTCTTCTACTCCAGACTTCAGTGACAATTTTCAAGAGACATTTTCCTGCATTTAAAGACATTTGCATGTGTGAGACATTTACAGTGAATTTCTTGTGTACTCTAAGCTTTGTGTAGACTCAGTGTTTCTTTGACTAATTATTTTTGCGATATTTTTCAGTGTTATCGCTCATCTCATACATTTTTTTTATCTGTGTTTTTTTTTATGCTACTCTCTGTCTGTAGTAAGTATTATTCTGTAGTGTACCAGTCAGTCACTCCGTGTGAAGTAATTCATTTTTTTTTATCTTGTATTCTTTTAGCATTGTATTCTCCAGTATTTGTCATTGTAGTTCATGCAGTGATATCCACCCCAGTATACCAAATTATCCATTTATTTCTATGTGTGTCTTTTTTTCGTACACCAGCAGTGTCTCATTCCCTGATCTTTTCGCAGACTTGTGTACCATTATTTTTGACAGCAATTTTTGTCGTATCAGTCACAGCAAGATTTTGTTGTAAGAATATATAAAAAAATGAATAAGTGAATATGTTGTGTGTGCCCCGCCACTTGTAAGTGTTGTGTGCCCCGCCACTTGTAAGTGTTGTGTGCCCCGCCACTTGTAAGTGTTGTGTGCCCCGCCACTTGTAAGTGTTGTGTGCCCCGCCACTTGTAAGTGTTGTGTGCCCCACCACTTGTAAGTGTTGTGTGCCCTGCCACTTGTAAGTGTTGTGTGCCCCGCCACTTGTAAGTGTTGTGTGCCCCGCCACTTGTAAGTGTTGTGTGCCCCGCCACTTGTAAGTGTTGTGTGCCCCGCCACTTGTAAGTGTTGTGTGCCCTGCCACTTGTAAGTGTTGTGTGCCCCGCCACTTGTAAGTGTTGTGTGCCCCGCCACTTGTAAGTGTTGTGTGCCCCGCCACTTGTAAGTGTTGTGTGCTCCGCCACTTGTAAGTGTTGTGTGCCCCGCCACTTGTAAGTGTTGTGTGCCCCGCCACTTGTAAGTGTTGTGTGCCCCGCCACTTGTAAGTGTTGTGTGCCCCGCCACTTGTAAGTGTTGTGTGCCCCGCCACTTGTAAGTGTTGTGTGCCCCGCCACTTGTAAGTGTTGTGTGCCCCGCCACTTGTAAGTGTTGTGTGCCCCGCCACTTGTAAGTGTTGTGTGCCCCGCCACTTGTAAGTGTTGTGTGCCCCGCCACTTGTAAGTGTTGTGTGCCCTGCCACTTGTAAGTGTTGTGTGCCCCGCTACTTGTAAGTGTTGTGTGCCCCACCACTTGTAAGTGTTGTGTGCCCCGCCACTTGTAAGTGTTGAGTGGACCGCCACTTGTAAGTGTCGTGTGCTCTGGCACTTGTAAGTGTTGTGTGCCCTGCCACTTGTAAGTGATGTGTACCCCGCCACTTGTAAGTGTTGTGTGCCCCGCCACTTGTAAGTGATGTGTGCTCTGCCACTTATAAGTGTTGTATGCCCTGCCACTTGTAAGTGTTGTGTGCCCCGCCACTTGTAAGTGTTGTGTGCCCCGCCACTTGTAAGTGTTGTGTGCCCCGCCACTTGTAAGTGTTGTGTGCCCTGCCACTTGTAAGTGTTGTGTGCCCTGCCACTTGTAAGTGTTGTGTGCCCCGCCACTTGTAAGTGTTGTGTGCCCCGCCACTTGTAAGTGTTGTGTGCCCTGCCACTTGTAAGTGTTGTGTGCCCCGCCACTTGTAAGTGTTGTGTGCCCCGCCACTTGTAAGTGTTGTGTGCCCCGCCACTTGTAAGTGTTGTGTGCCCCGCCACTTGTAAGTGTTGTGTGCCCCGCCACTTGTAAGTGTTGTGTGCCCCGCCACTTGTAAGTGTTGTGTGCCCTGCCACTTGTAAGTGTTGTGTGCCCCGCCACTTGTAAGTGTTGTGTGCCCCGCCACTTGTAAGTGTTGTGTGCCCCGCCACTTGTAAGTGTTGTGTGCCCCGCCACTTGTAAGTGTTGTGTGCCCCGCCACTTGTAAGTGTTGTGTGCCCCGCCACTTGTAAGTGTTGTGTGCCCCGCCACTTGTAAGTGTTGTGTGCCCCGCCACTTGTAAGTGTTGTGTGCCCCGCCACTTGTAAGTGTTGTGTGCCCCGCCACTTGTAAGTGTTGTGTGCCCCTCCACTTGTAAGTGTTGTGTGCCCCGCCACTTGTAAGTGTTGTGTGCCCCGCCACTTGTAAGTGTTGTGTGCCCCGCCACTTGTAAGTGTTGTGTGCCCCGCCACTTGTAAGTGTTGTGTGCCCCGCCACTTGTAAGTGTTGTGTGCCCCGCCACTTGTAAGTGTTGTGTGCCCCGCCACTTGTAAGTGTTGTGTGCCCCGCCACTTGTAAGTGTTGTGTGCCCTGCCACTTGTAAGTGTTGTGTGCCCCGCCACTTGTAAGTGTTGTGTGCCCCGCCACTTGTAAGTGTTGTGTGTCCCGCCACTTGTAAGTGTTGTGTGCCCCGCCACTTGTAAGTGTTGTGTGCCCCGCCACTTGTAAGTGTTGTGTGCCCCGCCACTTGTAAGTGTTGTGTGCCCCGCCACTTGTAAGTGTTGTGTGCCCCGCCACTTGTAAGTGTTGTGTGCCCTGCCACTTGTAAGTGTTGTGTGCCCCGCCACTTGTAAGTGTTGTGTGCCCCGCCACTTGTAAGTGTTGTGTGCCCCGCCACTTGTAAGTGTTGTGTGCTCCGCCACTTGTAAGTGTTGTGTGCCCCGCCACTTGTAAGTGTTGTGTGCCCCGCCACTTGTAAGTGTTGTGTGCCCCGCCACTTGTAAGTGTTGTGTGCCCCGCCACTTGTAAGTGTTGTGTGCCCCGCCACTTGTAAGTGTTGTGTGCCCCGCCACTTGTAAGTGTTGTGTGCCCCGCCACTTGTAAGTGTTGTGTGCCCCGCCACTTGTAAGTGTTGTGTGCCCCGCCACTTGTAAGTGTTGTGTGCCCCGCCACTTGTAAGTGTTGTGTGCCCCGCCACTTGTAAGTGTTGTGTGCCCTGCCACTTGTAAGTGTTGTGTGCCCCGCCACTTGTAAGTGTTGTGTGCCCCGCCACTTGTAAGTGTTGTGTGCCCCGCCACTTGTAAGTGTTGTGTGTCCCGCCACTTGTAAGTGTCGTGTGCCCTGCCACTTGTAAGTGTTGTGTGCCCCGCCACTTGTAAGTGTTGTGTGCCCCGCCACTTGTAAGTGTTGTGTGCCCCGCCACTTGTAAGTGTTGTGTGCCCCGCCACTTGTAAGTGTTGTGTGCCCCGCCACTTGTAAGTGTTGTGTGCCCCGCCACTTGTAAGTGTTGTGTGCCCCGCCACTTGTAAGTGTTGTGTGCCCCGCCACTTGTAAGTGTTGTGTGCCCCGCCACTTGTAAGTGTTGTGTGCCCTGCCACTTGTAAGTGTTGTGTGCCCCGCCACTTGTAAGTGTTGTGTGCCCCGCCACTTGTAAGTGTTGTGTGCCCTGCCACTTGTAAGTGTTGTGTGCCCTGCCACTTGTAAGTGTTGTGTGCCCCGCCACTTGTAAGTGTTGTGTGCCCCGCCACTTGTAAGTGTTGTGTGCCCCGCCATTTGTAAGTGTTGTGTGCCCCGCCACTTGTAAGTGTTGTGTGCCCCGCCACTTGTAAGTGTTGTGTGCCCTGCCACTTGTAAGTGTTGTGTGCCCCGCCACTTGTAAGTGTTGTGTGCCCCGCCACTTGTAAGTGTTGTGTGCCCCGCCACTTGTAAGTGTTGTGTGCCCCGCCACTTGTAAGTGTTGTGTGCCCCGCCACTTGTAAGTGTTGTGTGCCCCGCCACTTGTAAGTGTTGTGTGCCCCGCCACTTGTAAGTGTTGTGTGCCCCGCCACTTGTAAGTGTTGTGTGCCCCGCCACTTGTAAGTGTTGTGTGCCCCGCCACTTGTAAGTGTTGTGTGCCCCTCCACTTGTAAGTGTTGTGTGCCCCGCCACTTGTAAGTGTTGTGTGCCCCGCCACTTGTAAGTGTTGTGTGCCCCGCCACTTGTAAGTGTTGTGTGCCCCGCCACTTGTAAGTGTTGTGTGCCCCGCCACTTGTAAGTGTTGTGTGCCCCGCCACTTGTAAGTGTTGTGTGCCCCGCCACTTGTAAGTGTTGTGTGCCCCGCCACTTGTAAGTGTTGTGTGCCCTGCCACTTGTAAGTGTTGTGTGCCCCGCCACTTGTAAGTGTTGTGTGCCCCGCCACTTGTAAGTGTTGTGTGTCCCGCCACTTGTAAGTGTTGTGTGCCCCGCCACTTGTAAGTGTTGTGTGCCCCGCCACTTGTAAGTGTTGTGTGCCCCGCCACTTGTAAGTGTTGTGTGCCCCGCCACTTGTAAGTGTTGTGTGCCCCGCCACTTGTAAGTGTTGTGTGCCCCGCCACTTGTAAGTGTTGTGTGCCCTGCCACTTGTAAGTGTTGTGTGTCCCGCCACTTGTAAGTGTTGTGTGCCCCGCCACTTGTAAGTGTTGTGTGCCCCGCCACTTGTAAGTGTTGTGTGCCCCGCCACTTGTAAGTGCTACACTTCCAGTTTTGTTTCTTGTTTTATTTTTATTCATATTTTTCATATTTCTTTGAACAAATTCACTCTTAGTGTAATTTCAATTTCTTTTTTAACGTAAAGTGTTTTCTTTACTCTGAGTAAATTGTTTTGTCTAATTTACAATTAAGAGTTAAAGTGTTCAGTCAGTTTTTCTTCATATTTTTATTTTATTATTTAACCAACATTTTCCCAGAGTAACTTTATTACTGCATTGATTATTTCTGCACCTTATTTTGTTGCACTTGTTCTGCAGTGAATTATTTTGTTACACTTGTTCTGTAGTGAATTATTTTGTTGCACTTGTTCTGCAGTGAATTATTTTGTTGCACTTGTTCTGCAGTGAATTATTTTGTTGCACTTGTTCTGTAGTGAATTATTTTGTTGCACTTGTTCTGCAGTGAATTATTTTGTTACACTTGTTCTGTAGTGAATTATTTTGTTACACTTGTTCTGCAGTGAATTATTTTGTTGCACTTGTTCTGCAGTGAATTATTTTGTTGCACTTGTTCTGCAGTGAATTATTTTGTTGCACTTGTTCTGCAGTGAATTATTTTGTTGCACTTGTTCTGCAGTGAATTATTTTGTTGCACTTGTTCTGCAGTGAATTATTTTGTTGCACTTGTTCTGCAGTGAATTATTTTCTTTTATTGTTATTTTTATGCATTATTATTCTCAGTTCATTATTGTTTGAGTCTTGTTTTTCATTTTATTATTTTTCCTCATGTTGTCTTTGTATTATATTTTAATTTTGTTTATGCATTCTTAGAAAATATTTAGTGATTTTATTTTATACTTTTTATATTCAATTACAATTTTATTAGTTAATTCCTTTATTAGCAAGAGTACAGACAGCTCATTTTGCATTTAATTCAGTCTCCAGTAACATTTTTACTTGTAAATTTCAATGTAATTTTTTTTTATCTTGTCCAGCAGTCCTTTACATTGAGTTGTCCTTCCTCTTGCAGTGTATCTTAGACATTTTTTATTACTTCTGCAGAATTAGTTACATCTCTTTTATTTTAATTTTAACATTTTATATCATTTTTATTGTTCATTATTTTTGCCTTATTTGTTCTCGTGCAACTTCTTTGCCATTATGTCTCACATACCCTCAAGTGATACTTTAGTGAATGTCGACACTCAGACCTCTCAGGTTACTGCTGCTTCTGTCATCAGTCCTCACAGTTCCTTATGGACTGACAGACCGACCCAGACACTGAGACACTATTTTACTCGTGATTCCCTTGATGCGTTACCTTTATTCAATGGCCATGTACATAGTCTTGAAGCATGGTTTACTGCCATTCGTTCTCGTGTTAATGCTCTAGTTGAAGGTCCTCCTTCTGAGGAAAGTCTTATCAGATTTGCGAAAGAAGCTCTTCATCGGTCCCCTGCTGCTGTTCACGTTGTTGATCTCCTTGATATGCGAGACTTCAGGAATCTTACTAAGTGGTCATAATATGAGGAACTGATTCGTTCTTTCCTTGTACCAATAAAAACAGCTGATCCATATGTCGTTCTTAGGGAACTAGTGAATGCTACACCCATGACTAATGAATCGTTGAGTGCATTTGCTGTTAGATTAGACAAACTTTTATTATCATTTATCAATGCTGTCCAGTCCTCAGCTTTTGTTCCTGATGAGGATAAACCATCCACAGCATCGTTTGCTAAAATAGCAGCTTTTGGAGCAATCAAAGAACTAATGCCGCTTGCTTCCGTGTGTTTATGAGGCTAATCCCCCAACTGTGACGATGGAACCCCTTACAGCCCTAAATCATGTACGTTCCTTGTGCCCCCAGGGTACTTTCCCATGTATCAAAAGTAATTTCACACCTATGCCTCAGTCTCCACCACCTTTTGCGCCACAGCGACAAATCGTGGTCGTCAACCATCTCAGCGACCACCAAGGACCAGTGTACAGAGTCATTATAAACCTCGTAGTATTCATAGTACATTCAGTAACCATAGTCAGCGGACTTGTTACAATTGTGGTTTCCGTGGCCATATTGCAATTAATTGTCCTGATAGTCACCCTAAGAGGCGTCGTGCTGATGATGAGTACCAGTCAAATCTTCCCTACTGTACTTATCATAGAATACATGGACATGACACATCTGAGTGCAATGCTCTCTACAACCTTCAGTACTCTAGGTCTTTCCGTGGCCGTTCCAACCGCAGAACCCGTAGAGGAAACAGACATCGTGGTTCTCAAAATAACCAGAACCAGGCTCATTCTTCCAATTCGGGGGAATTCGAGCGCCCCACCCAAACCGTCCCATGGTGACAGTAGGTGATAATGAGTACGCCATCCCCGTTCACAATTCCTTTGAAGCCTTAAGCACTCTAGAGAATGACAATCCTGCTGATGATGTTGCTTCACATGTCTCTGAAGTGATTGATTTTGGGGATGAAGTGGAACAAATCTTTTCTGATGACAATCCACCTTTCTGTTTGCACATAACTTCCAATGCAACCATAGGTCCTATAGTGCAAGCATCTGTTCATAATGCGCCCGTTCATTTGTTCATGGACTCTGGTGTGCAAGTCAATATTATCAGGTCTAGTTTATTTAGGGATAAGCAGTTACGACATGTCCTTCTCGTAGAACCGACTCATGTGTCCTCCCTTAGTGGAGTAGCTGGTTCTCACCTGCGTGTCCGAGGTCGGACTTCCCTAACTTTTTCTATCCAAGGTAGAGACTTCACTGCTTCCTTCCTTGTTGTCGACCAGATTACTTTCCCTGGTGACCTTCTACTTGGATTTGCTTCCATGCGAGACTTATGCATTGTGCTCGACCCTTATCGATGGCATGCCCAAATTGATGACTTGATCGTACCATTTTGGGGTTACCAGCTTGGATCCGAGATCTGCCATACTGCAGCAGAGTACGACATTCGAATTAAGTCCTTACAGGCCAGTGCATTTTCCAGTAGCATACCCAAGCGGTCAGGCACTGATGATCCTGTCATTCCTGTCTGTGTTCCTGCAACTTCAGACTTGCAAGATAGTGTCCAGTTACCTCAAGTGTCCGAGGACGCTCTGACTACCTTGAGTGCTGAGCCTATCCCTGCAATGTCTGCTAGTTCAAGTAGTAGTTTCTCCACAGGGGACGCCTTGTCGGAAAACGATTACTTGCAACTAGTAATGCCATCTCTTGTTGATGTCACATGCCGTCTGCAGAAAGACGTTTCTGTCGCAGCTAGTGCCCTCACTAGAGTGTCTGTTGTTGTTCCGTGTTCCAGATGGTGATAACGTCCTAGTTGACAGTGATTCCTGCAAAGTAAAAGGTCTATTTGTTGAACCATCCTTACATGTTGTAAGAGATAGTAAGATCCATTTCTTCCTAGCTAACACTTCTGGTCACAGTGTTCGTCTCAGAGCAAATACCAATCTTGTTGACCTTGTTCACTATCCTTACCCTGTTCAGGTAGAGGATGAGTTGTCACCTGACCAGTGGGTCGGTGCTATTTCTACCGGGGAGACCTCATCCACTTCACTGGATCAATCTGTTCCACCAGTTGAGAAGAAAGACATAGCTCCCACTGACTTCCCAGATGAAGTCAAGCGTTTGTTGACTCTGTTGAACAAACGTCGTAAAGCCATTGCCTTACCAGGTGAGAAGATGGGTATAACGAACTTATTGTCCCATCGTATTCCACTTGAACCTGGTACTAGACCTATCTATATACCTGCATACAGAATGCCTCATTCACAAGTTGCTGTCGCAGAATTATCAATCAAATGCTTGATGATGGAGTTATTGCACCTAGCAATTCACCTTGGAATGCACCCTTGATCCTAGTACCTAAGAAGGATGGTACTTGGCGCCCAGTGATTGACTTTAGGAAGTTAAATGCGAAAACTATTCCAGATCGCTTTCCACTCCCTGTACTGGGTGATCTTTTACGTAACATCAGAGATAACAAAGTCTTTTCAACCCTGGATTTGTTACAAGGGTTTTGGCAAGTCCCTCTTCACGAGGACAGCCAAGAGCTAACTGCATTCTCCACTCCTACAGGTCATTATCACCTCCTCCGTATGGCGTTTGGATTACGATCCTCCCCTATCACGTTCTCAAGGCTCATGACTAATATCTTTAGAGGTCTCATAGGTAATGCACTTATGGTGTACTTAGATGACGTAATCGTCATCTCTAAAGACGTGGATACACACTTGAAAAGACTTGATATAGTACTTGGTAAGCTTGAAGAAGCCAATTTAAAGATCAAACTGTCTAAATGTCAATTTTTCAGATCAGAAATTAAGTTTCTTGGTCACGTAGTCACTCCTAGAGGGGTTACGACTGACCGAAGTAAAGTAACTGCAGTACTAAATTTTCCAACACCCAAAACTGCTGATGCCGTAAGATCCTTTGTGGGCTTAGCAGGTTTTTAGAGATCTTTCATTGCCAATTTTTCTTCCATAGCTGCTCCTCTAACTGAGTTGCTTAAGAAAGATGCTCCTTTTGTTTGGACCTTCCGTCAAGAAAGAGCATTCCAAACTTTAAAAGAAAAGCTAACATCTGCTCCAATTTTGAAATTTCCAGATTTTTCTAAGCCCTTCTATCTGACAACTGATGCTAGTTCTACTGGCATAGGTGCCGTACTAGCTCAGAAGACCAATGGCAAGTACAACGCAGTTGCATTTGCTAGCCGAGTCCTTACGAAGGCTGAAGGTAATTATACAGTAACTGAGCAAGAAGCTTTAGCAATAGTATGGTCTTTAAAGCACTTCTGAGACATTATTTATCAGTACTCTGTTCATGTCTTGACAGACCACGCTCCACTGATACCTTTATTCCAGAACAAACAACCTACTGGAAGGTTAGCCAGATGGACCTTGACTATCCAAGAGTTCAATCCCACCTTTGAACACTTACCTGGCAAGTCAAATGTAGTCGCAGATGCCTTATCGCGACATGTTAGTATAGTAACTGCAAACCCTCCATTTAGTGCTGAAGAGGTAAAGAATGCTCAACGAACAGATCCCATGTGGTCTGGTGTGATTCGATTCCTGCTCCAGGAAGATCTTATTCTGACTGTGAAGCCACCAGCACCCATCAGTGACTTTGTCATGAACCAAGAATTACTGTATCGAACAGCCGAGTTGGGTACTCCTAGCAGAAGAGTTTACCAGTTAGTAATTCCACAGTCACTAGTGAATGTAGCCTTACAGCTAGTTCACGATGTACCAGGTGTTGTGCACCCTGGTATGGATCGTTCAGTAAAACAAGCCAGATTGAAATACTTTTGGCCTCGTATGGCAACTGATATTTCTGAGTATGTTAAGAAATGTAGTGTCTGCATGCAACATAAAGGTAATGCTAATGGTCCTAATCCAATCCAAGTGTATCCAACCACTAGCGAACCTTGGGAAAGAGTTGCGCTAATTTCCAGTGTTCCCTCCAAGGCAACAAACATCTGTGTGTTATGGTAGACCATTTCACCAGATAATGTGAGTTAGTTCCTATTGCAGATAAGACTGCCGAGAGTAGCTAAAGCATTTAAAGAACGCATTATCTGCAGGCATACCACCCCTAAGTCCCTAGTAACAGATAATGGTGGTGAATTCTGTAATGAGATTCTTGAATTGTGCACCTTGTACAAGATCTCTAAATCCACCATTGTTCCTCATCATCCTGCCAGCAATGGGTTAGCGGAACGTACCAATAAGAAAGTACTTGATGTCTTGAGAGCCACTATCAATCCCAACAGTGAAACTTGGGATGAAGTTATACCTGATGTGCAGTGTGCTATAAATTCTGTTTACAATGTTTCTATAGGTGACACTCCACATTATGCATTGTATGGTGTAGATAAACGTTTGCCTTATGAGTTGTTATATTCTAATCCGAAACCAAATTACAACCCTGATGATTTCATAGCAACTCGTACCAGCTTAGCTCAAAGTGTTTTTAGAATCCGTGAAACACTTCATAAATCAACAGCAGAATTTACAAGTCGAAAACACTCGAGCAAAGACATCCAAAATCAAAGTAGGTTCGAGAGTTATGCTGACTAACTTTAACAAAACGTCTGCAATGCCTAAGCTTGATCAAAAGTTTGTTGGTCCTTATCGAGTAGTTGAACATATCACTGGTAATAAGTATAAGGTTAGAGAAATTAGTACTGGTCAGTATAAAGAATCGCATTTAGATCATATGAAGTTAGTATGTGATGATAATGATGTTCCAACCCAGACTAATGTGACAGTCTCTGACAATCCTCCTGATCCTGTACTCTCTACATCTGATACTCAGTCAGACGATCAACCTGAATGTCGTTATTCCCTACGTACACGACAGGTATTGAGAAATCCTCAAGTATCATTTGTAACTACCAATTCAGATTTGCCTCAAATACAGCATGAGTTAGCCAGTGCAACAGAGTTTGATCCTCCCAGAGATGACACCCATTCTGCATATATCAATCTCACCCTAGCAGAGTTGGGGTTAAATATGAATAACCTGTATAGATGAATAATTACAGTATCAACTTATCAGTATTCAAGAATTTTTTTGTGTGTGTTCACGTTCTCTCCGAATTCTGAGTTAACAGTCTAGATTTGAGTGCACCGAATCTGCCTTTCTGTTAAACACTTCTTTCTTTGTATATATTCCTTCCTCAGAATCCGTAGATCACATGAATACAGATCGATCGATCAAATTTTTTTTATCACTTCTATTGTGTAATCCCAACATTGAGTTTCATTCGATGAGTTGTGCTATATTATACCTTGTATTGCATTACAGTTTCAGTTACATAAGCTTCCATTCCAATATTCTACTTATGTATGTTATAATGTTCAATTGTTGTGTACTTTGACATTGTATAGAATCAGCCCAAGCCGTACACCTGCCGTCTCTAGATGTATTAGTTGTATGTCGGGACGACATACGTTAGCGTCGCCGAGCTCTCAGTAGTAGTACCAGTTCCTAGTAACCAGTTACCAGTAACCAGTGTACCAGTATTTGACTCACTACCAACCGTCTCTGCGTGAATCACTGACTGTATTCATATTGCTGCTGACCATAGCAGGATTTCAAACACCCCCTCACCCATAGGCACTGTGAGTCAGTCAAGATAGGGAGCAGAGAGAGGCAGGTCGGCTGTTGGTGCCTTCCCATACTTTCCGTTATATTATACATACTACCAGCCTACGTGAGTATTCTGAACAGATGGTGTTGGTTATGAACAAATAATGCCACATGTCACTGACATTTACTTTTACCTATTAGCAAAAAGATAAAGTGCTTGTTTAAGCTGAAGGTTTAATTAAAACATTAAAACACATGTGTTCTGTAGCTTTGTTGTGGCGATGCTGGTGGTTATTTTGGTGGTGCTGCTGGTGGTGATGCTGGTGGTGATACTGTTGGTGATGCTGGTGGTGATGCTGGTGGTAGAGATAGTTCGGAAATAATATGCAGGTAGGGGTAGTGGCGGTGGTGGTGTTAATGACGGTGGTAATAATAATTCATTAATAGGTATATGCGAGTGGTGGTAGAGGTAGGTGTGGGGATGGTGGTGACAGTGGTTACAACCCCCCACTTGTGCGTGTTGGTGAGCAGTTGTAAAAACAAATCACACATTTTCGTGAGTGGGAAGCACTGGCTGTGAATATGACGTGCCTATCATGGGCCAGTAGATCTACTGGATCATGCATGTTGACCATATCTAACCAAGATATGACAGAAAGTACTCGTTTGAAACCAGCACTTCGGGAAGTGTTGAAATAGGTTGGACAGGTACATGTGTGGGAGTGGCTGAGGTGATGGGACAGAATACAGGTAAAAATGACACAGGAATGAACGCTTCCTAGCAAGGCTGAGGGACTGATCACCTCAGACTACTTCATGTTTTCCAGACTTTTGGAATTATTCTCTGTATTAGATTGATAGTCACTAGTTGGCGAAGCGTCTCCACAGTAAAGATGCCCAGGTGATGCACATGTCTTTTATTTATCTACTTGTCGGTTTTAAAAACATTATTATGAAGCGTTGATTAGGTTAGGCTAGATATGCAAGCTGGTTAGATTACGTTAGATATATATGTTTACCAGTACCTCTGTCACATACTTATATAGCAGATAACGACTCACCCTGAGCGTATAGTGTGGGTAGATGGCTTGGGAGGGGATGGAGCAGAGGAGTCTGCGTCTGTGTCTGCCCAGATAGTTGACCAATGTGAACTCCAACAGTGCCAGGAACACGAAGGCGGTGCACGAGGCCATCCAGATGTCCAGCGCCTTTACGTACGACACTAAAAAAAAAAGACAGTCGATGAATCAGACCCATGTGCAATACATGGTTATCTTTATTTTGAAGACGTCTCGCCAACTAACTTATATTTAAATTCAATACAGCAGAGGGTTATGCTGTACAATGCGATCCTTTGTTCACAACGAATCGCCTGCACAGTGAATTTCAAGTTCCGAACAGATCAACTTAAAGAGAGGATGAGCAGAGAGAGAGAGAGAGAGAGAGAGAGAGAGAGAGAGAGAGAGAGAGAGAGAGAGAGAGAGAGAGAGAGAGAGAGAGTAGTGACTTGAAGAGTCAGGTCAATGAAGGATTGCATTATACTGCATTTGTCTCTTTTTACATTGTGTTGATGTATTATACCATTTCTCTCCACAGATTATACGCGGACGAACCGTGGAAGATGAGGTAATCAATCCCTCATCAACTTATCGGTGTGGTATGATATTAATGTAATAATGCAAAAAAAAAAAAAAAAAAAAAAAACAGGAACACTAACACTGGTCGCCACTATATGTTGCAGCAGGTAAAGTGTTGGTCAAATTAGCGACAATATGTTACATAAATGGACACAACGACAAATAATGAGAAGCGTTATCAAGCCAGCACCAAGAAAACAAATGATGATAATATATTTGTCAGGAACAAAGTCCTGAGACGGGACTTTTTCAATTGGTGACCCGTCACTGGCTCTCGAAGGTACAGGGACACAGAGAGTATGACAACGAAGTGAGGTACGGAGGAGGGGGATAATCACGATTCTTGGTAGTTGTAGCAGAAGAGTAGAGGGAGTAGTAGTAGTAGTAGTAATAGTACAGAAGTATCAATACTGACAACAGTCGTAGCAGCGGAAGTGCTTTGTTATAGTTAGGAGATGGCGTGGTGTAACGGTTCAATGAAGTCTTGGTAACAAGAGCACAAGATTGGAGTTACACAGCAGTAGGCCTACTGGCCCAGGCAAGGTAGGTCCAACTACTCCACACCCTCTTATGTACTACCTGTCCAACCTAGTTTTAATTAAAACCTATCCGAAGCTCTCACATCCCTGACTTCCTGGGCGTCTGTTCTGCTCCTCTGTTGCTGAGTCAGCGCTTTCCTATATACTTTCCAAATCTGAATTAACATTTCAGACATGACAGATGACGAGGCTGCCTTGCACAACAGGATCTGGAATGGAGACAAATGCTGCTTCCAGGCATCACTGCATTTCAACAAGTAGCTGGTGGTTATCCTGGTCCAAGGAAAAGAAAGATAAGCTTAGCTCCTTGGATCAAGAGCCCCTCACAAACATCAAAGCACCTACATAAAGGGCTCACATCAACGGTAAAAATGAGTGCTACAGTCGTTCACATGCACAGTAAGGCTGAGCGCTATAGTCGTTCACATTCACAATAAAGATGATCGCTACAGTCGTTCGCATGCACGGTAAAGATGATCGCTATAGTCGTTCAGATGCACTGTAATGATCGTTGCAGTCGTTCAGATGGACGGTAAAAGTGATCGCTACATTCATGAGTTCATTACCTTTGTAAATTGTGAGTTCATTACCTTTGTAAATTGTGAATTCATTACCTCTGTAACTTGCTCAGCTATCAAAACTTTGAGGCCCAGTCCCTGGACCCATTATGTACCTCTGTAATCTTTTGACTACCGCCCACAGGATGGGTATGGGGTGCATAATAAACATATTAAACTAACTAACTGCATTCATTCAGGTTCACGGATAACCTCTCACAGGATACTCCCGCACTGCTGTACAACCAGAAAGGTCCAGAGGCTCACTCAGGCAATGCTGATACAATTTACCTCTTTCATGTCCCCAGTACGAGCGAGTAACACAGGGTTTAATATCCGCTCTTCCCAGTGTCTCCGACCGTACGCCGGGACAACCCTTTCTTGTGTATCTCCGTATCTTATATTGCTTAGCGCTTCTTTTTTTTTATAATAATAATAATAATAATAATAATCCGTATCTTATATATCTCAGGCAAAGAAGGATTATCGTATACAACTTGAGATACCAGGAAATACACAACAGTGATATTCTTGCGTCTATTTGATGGATATAAGACGCACAGTTTGATTTAATTTGATTATCAGAGGATAAATATCCATAATGCACCATCGTTTTAGACCTAAAGTTATTATACATTTACCATCAGAACCATTGTACAAAATTCTGGGAATGTAAAATATTTGTATATTTTCATTATTATTATTTAAATAGTTCAAAGTGAGTGACAAGCTGTTTTAATATTGTCCGCCATTGATACAAGTTTGAAATCGATCAGAAGGGCATACTCCAGTAACTGATATACTTCCAAAGATTCCAAATTTATTAACGGGTTTAGAAAAATTTAGCTTTTTCACCTACTCGGACTAAACTTATGGGTTATCATCCTTCATCATCAATTATATTTTGAAGCCAATCAGAAGAAGCATTCTTTAGTTACTGAATAAAAATAAATATGACTATTTATTCAGTGAAATTGGCAGACTTACTTATGCCACTCAGTGGCAACGTGAGCTTTATGTTCAGGAAATTTTCACAATATTGGTGAAAATTTGAAGCCAGGTAGATAAGTCTTTAGTTATGTCAGGTTCCAACGATTCAATTCCTTTTTCACTATTTTCGTGGATTATCAAATTTGCTTGCACGCCAATGAAACGTAACAGGTACTATCCTGGCTTTAGGTACGTAGGTATAATGTTTGTCAGGAAACAGGACTAGTGTTTCCTGATGCGGGTTTGAGTCATATGATGACCCACAGCTGGAGTTTTTGGTCATCTGACCGAGGCCTTCAGCTGGCTTACCGGTCCTCCTCTTTAAAAATCATGGTTAAATACTGAAGGCGTTAAAAGTAAATTAAAAAATATTTAACGGGAAAAGAAATTTCACACTGTTTTACGCATTAAATGGTCAAATCTGCACCTACACGTTTGAATTTCACTCTCCAGTGTCGTCGTATTTTTAACACCTTTTTCGAGCATTTGAAGCTGTGCCTCTGAGGATTTTAGAAGTTATCTGAACCATTCCAGGATGCTGGGAATGGGTTATGAGCGAATTAAAATAAAAAGGTTGAAGGAAGACAAAAAGTTAAAAGAGAAAAGAAAAAATCAGGCATCCTCTTCCAAGTCCCCCTTCGAGGATACCTAATAATTCTCGTCTGATACAGCAGCACCATTAAGAAATAAAGATACCGAAATATTGCGTCTGTGTCCACAAGTTATCTACTTATCGATTGTATACCATTAATGCCCACCTGCAGGTATCTTATCCCTGAAGGCAGAAGACTCGGAGCAGACGGTGAGGAGGGTTGTGACCCCCAGGGTGACGCGAGGAGCTATAGCGTCTACATCAAGCCAGAAGCTGACCCACGACACCACCACGATCAGGGAGGTGGGCAGGTAGGACTGTACCAGGTGGTAGCCTAAGTTACGTTGCAGCTCAAACACAGCTTCCAGGCAACTGTAGTTACCTGGAGAGAAGTAGGTGTTAGGCAAGTGTTGAGCGGAGGGAGGGACAATGAGGGCGAGAAAGACATATAAAGGACTAGTGGAAAATGTACACGAATACATACGCAAAAACGAAGAAACACTGCATCAGGCTTGAGGGTCTAACTCACATCCAACCAGGTACCTGCGAAACCTGTTTAAGCTATCCAAAGCATTCGCCTCATTGATACTACCTGGGAGTTTGCTCTACTCATCTATAACTCAGATGCCATCAGTACCTCCCTATATCTTTTCTAAATTTTCCCAAATTGAATTCATTGCTGAGAGTCCTATCTTGGTTAGATATTTTCAACACGCAGTTTATATCCTCTATTTATTTCTATTTTCCACTTGTGTACTTCAATAATATCTCCCCTATTTCTATTCCTTACCAGAGAGTGCAAGTTCAGTGCCTTCAGCTTCTTAGGAAAGATTACTTATGTAGTGAATCAACTTGCTTATCCATCTCTATATTTTTTTCAATACATTTAAATCCAACGTCTACCATGGACAACAGGACTAAACAGCATAATCTAAAAGAGGCCTTATCAAAGATTTCTATTATATTTCTTGATATGAAACCAATAATTCTGTTAGCTTTATTGCGTATACTTATTCACTGTTGTCTTAGCTATAAATTTCTGCCAACCAGAACTCCTAAATCTTTTTCGCGTTCACTTTGACTACGATTTATAGTATTCAGCTTACAGATGCTATAATTATTTTCTCTTCCTCGGATTCTTACACTTGTCTGCACTGAATTGCATCTGCCACTTCGACTACATCAACCTATCCAAGTCATCTTGCAGCTTTCTAGTGTCATCAGAAATTTCTAAGAGCCTATTTTAGTGTCGTCGGCAAACTTAATGCCGTTATTTATTTATTCAATTTCTTAGAACACCTTTATTCAAGACGTTTCGGTCCTGGGACGTTGAGTTTAAAATACATGAAGATTATGAGGGAAGACAGGCTGTGTATTCGAAGCAATAGAGGTTCCAGACCAAAACATCATCAGTAAAGGTGTGTATTCATGTCTTCACTTCAGTTTGTCTGAGTCATTTACCTTCTTACCACAATAGACTCACCAATATGGAAGGACAGGGCACATGTGTCCATTCTGATGCTCTTCACTTGGAACTGTGGTAGCTGGAGGCCCCGGTACATCTTGACGGGGTCGTGCTCGTACCACACCAGCTCCAGCTCTCGAGTGGTCTTGGCAACTGCCAACAAACACAGTGTAAATACACAGGTAAGCAAATACACGCAAATAATGTTCGCAAAATTTTTTTTTTGTTTCGTTTGATTAAGAGTCCAAAGCTAAGTTTTTAAAAGACTAGCATGCTAGGCTTTTATTGAGGAAATAGAATAGGCTAACGCAACCTAGTTGATACACAAATAACCTGCACATAAAAGAGAGAAGCTTACGACGACGTTTCGGTCCGACTTGGACCATTGACAAAGTCACACTAACCAGAGGTTTAGGTTAGGTAAGGTTCGTCAGGAAACAGGACAAATGTTTCCTGACGCGGGTCTTAGTCAGATGATGACCCGCCTTTGGAGCTTTTGGTCATCTGACCGAGGCCTTCCGCTGGCTTACCGGTCCACCCCTTTAAAAATTATGATCATTTATAACCATTTTTCACTAACCAGAGGTGGAGCAGGACGGTTATATATAGGCAGGAAGAGGTGGTGGTAGTAGTAGTAGTAGTAGTAGCACAAGAGTTGTATATAATACCGACAAGATGAAATTAAGACACATGCACAACACCCGGGCATCCCCATCATAGACGTTTCGCCATCCATCCAGCCACTGGATGGCGAAACGTCCACAACAAAGACAACCAGATGCCGCACATGTGTCTCAATTTCATCAGTAGTTGTAGTAGTAGTAGAAGAAGAAGAGGTAGTAGTAGTGGTAGTGGTAGAAGTGGGAAATAAAAAGGACGAGCCAGTCAAATACAAAGGAAGGGGAGCACTGCAAGAGAGCTAGATGCCCACAGAGGGAGAGCAAGCGCACAGAGGTGAGTGAAAGGGAAGTGGTGAAATAAGTGAAGGAACAGAAACACGAGACAGGAGAGAGAAAGACAACCCAGAGGAGAAAAGGAAAGAGGAAAGGGGAAGAGGAAGAAGAAGAAAAATAAAAAGAAAAAATGAGGATTCAGGTTAAGTCACGGGTGTTCTGAAGTTTGGAGCATTTTACAATGTAGTGGGAGAGGAAGGCATCTACAGAGACGAAGCCAGGGCTAAGGTTCATACAAGGAAAGTTGTGTATTAGAGAGGATTCAACTAGACGGCGACTGTTCGAGTTGGAAGTAGGGAAGACAGTTTTAGCAGAAGACCAGTCAATAGGATGGCTATGATCTCTGACGTGACAGAAAAGAGCATTGTTAGTGTCGGCAAGCCTAACACTATTTTTGTGCCGTCCTGCTCCACCTCTGGTTAGTGTGACTTTGTCAATGGTGCAAGTCGGACCGAAACGTCGTCGTAAGCTTCTCTCTTTTATGTGCGGGTTATTTGTGTATCGTTCCAGTCACGGTATTGTGCCTTTTTTGTTATTTACAACCTAGTTGATTGCTTTGTTAGGTACAAAGTCTACTGATTACATGTACCTATGCACCACTAGTCTTTTATACTTTAATCCGTACAATAAGAATTAAAATAAACTCTCAGTGTTTATACACTGAGAGTTTATTTTAATAAACACCTCTCAGTGTATATAACGTAGCAGAATCTAGGGAGTAAAGTGTATCTCACATAGGCGCTGCAACAGAGTACACATTCTGACAACCAACAAATCCGACATATTTGTTTTAGGGAATTGGTCTTGACTCACAAATGGCTAGACAAATCTTAATTCCAGCATTCGCTGTGGTGTAATTAATCCGTACAAAATTGTATTTGCACAGGCATAGCTAGTATAACTCAGTAAGTGTAGTTAATACTAGACTCGAAATTTTGAACAGTTTTGTGGCCCTGAAAACTAATATGACCATAATAACAGTAGACTGGATAAAGGAAATTTTATGTACTGTTTAAACAACTAAGTAATGTGTCTATAGGAAACTGTATATATGGTTTAAACAATTACGTATGGTGGGTTTGAATCAAGAGCCTTTCCATGTACAGTTTATGTTCTCTCCCTCCTTCCCAAGTCAAAGGTAACAGCAGCCGCTCTGGGATCACATATTTATCAATAGAGCCAATTTACAATTTTAAACATCAATTCCCCGTATTCGGTGACACAAAATTAGTAAAGAATAACTGGTAGTGTTTCCACAGTATTTTTGATATAGACCAGAGTAATAATGCACACATGCAAACGTACTAGGAAGGCTAGCATAACCTCAAGAATACAAATCACAATATCGTGACAGGAACAATTCAGAAATAATCCATTCTTATAAAGGAAACTTTAAACGACTTTACGGTTCGTCCTGGAACGTTATCAAGTCACGCATCTGATTAAGCACGTAAAGAAGCTGGAAAAAGTGCAAAGGTTTGCAACAAAACTAGTCCCAGAGCTGAGGAGAGGCTAGAAGAGCTGAACCTGGCTACACTAGAGGACGGAAAGATAAGAGGTGACACGATTATAACGTACAAAATACTCAGAGGAATTGATAAGATAGACATGAAGTCTGAGAGGCGGGTCTCAAGTACAGGAGGCCACAGCTGGAAGTTAAAAGCACATCTGAGTGACGGACATCTTATGAAATATTTCTTTAGCCTTAGAGTGGTCAGGAAGTGGAACGACACAGCCAGCGAAGTGGTTTAGGCAGAATCTATACACAGCTCTAAGAACAGATGTGACAGGGCTCACGCAGCCAGGAAAGAATGAAACCAGTATCAGACAGCTCAGGTGGAATCAGGAGCTGAGACTCGACCCCTGCATACACAATTAAGTGAGTACACTTCTGGAACGCCTCCTGTACTTTTCCTTTCCTATATTTCCAATATACAAAATTTTAATAACGCTCTTCGTCCTCTACGTATCAAACTTGCATTTTGCAAAACTAATTATACACATCGTAGTAATCTAGTTCACACTTTTTTCGCTGAAGCTTTTTATGTCTACCTCATACCCTGTTCCTCCTGTCCTCTCCAATACTGTAGTGAAACTCGTCTCTCTCTCTCTCTCTGTCTCTCTCTCACTCTCTCATTCTCTCTCTTATAGACTTAAAGAACACATCAGAAATGTTGGCCTTGTCAGCACTAATAATGTTCTCTGTCATGTTAGAGATCAGTCATCCTGGTGCTCTGCTAAAGCTATGTATCCTTCTAGCTTTCACAGATGCATTCTTGTTGAATCAGCCCTTATGTACAATATTGCTAACATGAAATTTGGTTTCTGTAGATGCCTTTCTTTCTCAGTATATTATTAAATTCAAATTCAAATTCAAAATCGTCTACTCTTATAAACACTCGTGACTTGACCTGACCTTTGCCATCTCCTCTACTTTTTTTTTTTTGCCCTGTCTTTAATATTTCCTTTACTCTTCCTGCCTTCCGACTTTCTCCTTACTTGCTTCTTTCTTTCTTTCCTAGCACGGGCCAGTAGGCCTGCTGTAGTTTTCCTACGTTCTTAGTCTCGTGTACTCACAACTGGCGATCTGAATGAAGCAAGTCTGGTGGTCCAGCGGGAAGGTCGACAAGTCCATCATACAGGAGAACTTCATTTTCATCCTGAACAAGCGGAGGAAAAAGAAAAAAGAACACGTACTTCTTTTGTTTGACGGGAAAACACTGGAAATACAGAAAGGAAGAGATTAATGGGGTAATTAAACAATGCAACGAGGAAGCTGGAAGCGGTGGAGATGTCCTGTTTGAGAGCAATGTGTGATGTGCATATTATGCAGAGAATTCTGAGCTTGGAAAGTAGAAGGTGTGGGGTTACCATGAGTATAATTCAGAGGGCTGAGTTGGAGTTGTTGATGTGGCTTGGACATTCAGAGAGGAAGGAGCAGAATAAGATGACTAGTAGGATGTATAAATCTGGGGTGGAGGGAAGGAGAGATAGGGGCCATCCCTCAAAAGGTAGGATGTGGGGAAGGGGACATGCATCTAATTCATAGTCAGCTGTTTGCAGGTGCTCCTGTCTCCCCGATGTAGCTTGTGACGTGCAGCTGACACTGCAACACATTTTAACAGTTTTATTCACGGCTTAGGCCTTTCTACTTTCATGTTTTTTATAGTTACCGAGGTACTTGTAGGGACCTCAAGGATCTTTTAGGAGTCCTTCAACATTAATAATTTAATACTATTATATAAATATAAATACTATTGATATAATAGTATTCATGTTGAGTATTCATGTTCGTTAGCATTTGTTTGTTAATTATATCATTGTATATATAAACGCAAAACAAGCCACGGGGGATGGAAATCTTCTGCTCAAGATCTTTCACACGTCTCTGTGCGTCATCAGGAGTTATGCAGTGTTGCAAGAGCAGCAACAGGAACTTTCTTCAGAATAAGGTAGCGTGATGACGCCAGCCAGTTACTGAAATTTTTGTGGGAATGAACAGCGCTAAGTGACCTACGCGGTCAAAGTGCTCCGTAAATGTTACAACTTGTACTAACTAGACATCACTTGGGTAACAATTGTAATTTATGAAGCGCTAAATTCTCGTGGGTTAGTGCAAAGAGTGGTGGAGGCTCCCCGTGTGGATTACTCAGCGCAAGAAGTACCATTGGAGGCTTGATCCTCCGTCCAAGTTTGGAAATGAGGTGAGGCAGGACAACGGCTCTTGGACTGTAAATTCAACTGTTCTGAGAAATGTACATGAGGAAGAACGCCGTACCTGAGGATGTAGAGGATAGCGCCGTCCGGGTGGATCCTCACCAGAACGTTGGGCACAGTCACGTACTGGAAGTCACCGTCCTTGGAGTTGGGAAAGTAAACTTCTGGTTTCCACAGCATCCTGACGAGGGTCGGGTCGTTGGAGTCGAGAGGCTGCTGCAATGAGCCTTCCAGACGGGGCTCCACCCACCGCTGACGCAAGTACAAATCCACAGAGTAGTCCTGAAGATGTATATGCATGTGTATGTCTATATGTCTGCCTAACAATTCGCAAACGAGAGAAATTATTTACAAACATTATCTCTCTATCCAGAACAGGATTCGAACCAGCTCACTCTGAATAAAAATATACAGTACTTTCGCCACATATCCAGACCCCGATACCTCTCATTATCATTTTGAAAGTCATTGTACTCTAAATTACAGTCATTATAGATGAGCACGACGTCAAGGAGGAAACTAAGAAAAATTTAAATACACCCAAAAATATAAGCTTTATTATTATTACTATTATTATTACTATCAAAGGAAAGCACTAGATAATTAGGAAATGAGCTGAAATCAGATTTCATCCGGAGGAGGGTAGCTCCAGTTCCTCAGATCAAGAGGACTTCACTATCATGGAGGGCCTTTCCCCTTACCCCTGAAAGGCCGTGAGGTAGACAGAAAGAGGGAAGGGAGGGAGAGAGGTAAGGGAGACTCACCATCTGTATAGGGCTGATGGAACCGAAGCTTCGAATGTAGAGTTCTATCGTGACTCTGCTGGGTCCACCTGTAAAATTATACACACATATATATATATATATATATATATATATATATATATATATATATATATATATATATATATATATATATATATATATATATATATATACATATGCAAGACAATCCACAGGGGGTGGAAATCTTTAGCTCTAGTACTTTTGCACTTCTCAGTGCGTCATCAGGAGCTATTCAAAGTTGCAGCTGAAGGAGTGAGGGGAAGTTTTTTTCTCAGAGTTCTGAGATTCTGAGAAAAAACTTTCCCTCGCTCCTTCAGTTGCAAACTTGTAACATTGCATAGCTCCTGATGACGCAGTGAGAAGTGCGAAAGTACTAGAGCTAAAGATTTTCACCCCCCTGTGACTTATCTTGCATAGTTAAGATCGCCTATATATATATATATATATATATATATATATATATATATATATATATATATATATATATATATATATATATATATATATATATATATATATATATATATATATATATATATATATACACACGCACACCTGTGTAAAAAGAAAAACTACGTGTGGAGATAGACAAAAAACTGAGGGAGACTGTTTATTTCAACGTTAAACTGTGGCCCTCTTCATAGGATGACAACTGAAGGTGGAAATATGTAGGGCACACAGTTGTGTGTGGTTCTCTACATTTGTGGAGGACTCTCATCTGCACTTACAAACTTTTTCATAAACTCTGATGTGTATAAGTGAGTCTCTGTTTATATTACTTCATCATCATTTTCATCATCACTACCACCACCACCACGACCATCTACAACCACTACCAACTACGACCACCAACCACCACCACCATCACCATCAGCTAAAAACACCGTGGACAGTTGCTGTGCCTTCCAGTCTTCACTTGTCCTCCTGAGAAGAGTTTCAACTTACTGTTTTTCCTTGTTAATTAACGTAAACATTAGTGTGTGTGTGTGTGTGTGTGTGTGTGTGTGTGTGTGTGTGTGTGTGTGTGTGTGTGTGTGTGTGTGTGTGTGTGTTTGCGCGTATGTGCGTGCGTATCTCTCAGAGTACATATACGCAAAGATGCTTGTTACTCAGTGTATATAAACTGAGAGTTAACCTGAATAATTTTCCTGGTGATAAAAGTTGATTTTAATGTAATATCTCAGCCTCTTAGTGGACTGCAAAGTTAATAACACTCGTGCAGGCGACAGGAAATTGTACTCTAAAAAATAACTGCATAAACAGTGTTCGAATATACGTAAACAGTGTTTGAATCTACATAAACAGTGTTCGAATCTACATAAACAGTGTTCGAATCTACATAAACAGTGTTCGAATCTACATAAACAGTGTTTGAATCTACATAAACAGTGTTCGAATTTACATAAACATTGCTCGAAGCTGCATAAACGTGTTCGACTTGTTATAATAAGTGTTGGAAAGTGTGTATGTGGTGTTGGTACCTGTGTGAGGGACTGGAGTTTGACGCCTGTCATAGCGGGCGGGGTTGAGGAGATGGTCTACTTTGCGTAGTTCTGGACTCACGCCCACGCCGCCGCCCACGCTCCTGCAACACATGAGGAAGATCACAAGCTTGCACACACACACACACACACACACACACACACACACACACACACACACACACACACACACACACACACACACACAGCACCTGTTTGGAACCCACGCTTGATCAAGCACGTCAAAAAATTAGAGAAAGTGCAAAGATTTGCGACAAGGCTAGTTCCAGAGCTAAGGGGAATGTCCTATGAAGAAAGGTTAAGGGAAATCGGACTGACGGTACTAGAGGACAGGAGGGTTAGGGGAGACATGATAACAACGTACAAAATACTGCGTGGAATAGACAAGGTGGACAGACACAGGATGTTCCAGAGATGGGACACAGAAACAAGGGGTCACAATTGGAAGTTGAAGACCCAGATGAGTCAAAGGGATGTTAGGAATTATTTCTTCAGTCACAGAGCAGTCAGGAAGTGGAATAACATAGCAAGTGAGGTAGTGGAGGCAGGAACCATACATAGCTTTAAGATAAGGCACGATAAAGCTCATGGAGCAAGGAGAGAGAGGACCTAGTAGCACTCAGTGAAGAGGCAGATCCAGGAGCTGAGAATCGACCCCTGCAACCACAATCAGGTGAGGACACACACACACACGTAAAGAAACTAGAGAAAATGCAAAGATTTGCAGCAAGACTAGTCCCAGAGCTAAGGGATATGTCCTACGAGGAGAGGTTAAGGGAAATCGACCTGACGACACTGGAGGACAGGAGAGATAGGGGGGACATGATAACGACATATAAAATACTGAGAGGAATTGACAAGGTGAACAGAGACAGAATGCTCCGGAGATGGGACACAACAAGGGGACACAGTTGGAAGTTGAAGACACAGATGAATCACAGGGATGTTAGGAAGTATTTCTTCAGTCACAGAGTTGTCAGGAAGTGGAATAGTTTGGGAAGCGATGTAGTCGAGGCAGGATCCATTCATAGTTTTAAACAGAGGTATGCTAAAGTTAATGGTGCAGGGAGAGTGGCCCAGTAGCAGCCAGTGAAGAGGCGGGGCCAGGAGCTATGAATCGACCCCTGCAACCACAACTAGGTGAGTACACATGCACAGTTCCATAAGGCATCGCTGAGAATATCTCACATCATATACGTAGCACTAATATTAGATTATCAACATATTTACGTGAAGAACTAAATTTTGAGGTTGGTCATTCAGCGCGAGGAATGGTGCTGGAGGCTCGATCCTCCGTCCCCTAGCTAAATAACCCAAACGGGTTTAATAATTCTTCATAAAATATAGTGGAATCAAACTTAGTAAACGGCTCCAGTGCAAGGCCAATCTTGTCAAGTTGTCAAGCTTGCCTCCACTTTGCGGTATACCTGTGGGATACCTGCGGTTGCTTCCTGTGGTCACCGCCCTGGCAACCCGGTCCCAGACCAGGCCTCCTGGTTGTTCCTGATCGATCAGGCTCATAGTGCTCCCCGCCCGCAGTCCAAAGTATGCACCACTAACAGGCTGATCAGGAAGTGTTCTGAGAAATTTGTAGAGTTCTCTCTTGAAGACAGCTAGGGAATGGTTGACACTACCCCTTACGCACGGAGGGTGTTAAAGGGTCAGGGTCCCTTCACACTTAGTGAGTTCTCAGTGTACTCATTACTTCCCTACTTTTCATCGGAAGTATCCTGCACCGTCTGCCAGCCCCTTAATAATAATATAATAATAATATCTTCATTACTTCAAGTACATGTACAAGGCATACAGGCCTAGCTGTAGCGATTTCAGTGCTCTGGTTGGGTACCAATCCTTCAAGTATCTTCCGGGTGTAGATTATGATATATCTTTCTCGCATACATTCTAGGGAGCATAGTTCTAGGGACTTCAAGCACTCCCGGTAATTTAGATGCAGCAAACAGCAACTGCTGTCTCTGGTTGGATCCTTCAAAAGAACTTCACATCACCTCCGATAATTTATCCCTAGAATGATGACTGGAGTGTCTAACATGCTCACACAGAATACCAACAATAATAATGCAAAGTCAGTTAACAAAAGTAAAATCTCTGGCTCGCAGTTGCCTCCAACATCACCCTGTTCCCTGTTTGTATATAAAGTAATAAAACAAATATAATAAAGATTTTAGAAACGAATTTGAATAAGTGAGGAAGACATCAACTCTTAGCCTGATTTGTAAACACCCTTATATAAAAGACAGAGTTAGTTTAATATCCCGTGGGCGGTAAAAGACAGAGAGAGAGAGAGAGAGAGAGAGAAAGTAACATAAGTGTTAAACAATAAAAGAAGTTTGAGGAGAGTGCTGGTGAATAGGTAGCTGACAGGACTGCAAATCTCATTTAAAATTTCTCGAAAACTGTGGAAGTGAAGTTGGGGCAAGATGGAAGGTGTGTGTGTGTGTGTGTGTGTGTGTGTGTGTGTGTGTGTGTGTGTGTGTGTGTGTGTGTGTGTGTGTGTGTGTGTGTGTGTGTGTGTGTGTGTATGTGTGTGTGTGTGTGTGTAGTGTTTGTGTGTGTGTGTGTGTGTGTTAGTTACCATTGTGTCCTAGGCACATGTCGATTAGACACTAGGCCTGTTGTACATGCGTGTGTGTGTGTGTGTGTGTGTGTGTGTGTGTGTGTGTGTGTGTGTGTGTGTGTGTGTGTGTGTTAGTTACCATTGTGTCCTAGGCACATTTCGATTAGACACACACATGCATGTGTGTGTGTGTGTGTGTGTGCGCGTGTGCACCCTCCCAACTGCACCCACCCCATTGTGGTGGCCGGGGCCGAGGCTCAGCTCCCGGGCCCGCCTCTTCACTGATCGCTACTGGGTCCCCTCTCTCTCTCTGCTTCCTGAGCTTTGTGTGTGTGTGTGTGTGTGTGTGTGTGTGTGTGTGTGTGTGTGTGTGTGTGTGTGTGTGTGTGTGTGTGTGTGTGTGTGTGTGTGTGTGTGTCTGTGTGTGTCTGTGTGTGTCTGTGTCTGTGTGTGTGTGTATTCACCTAGTTGTACTCACCTAGTTGAGGTTGCAGGGGTCGAGTCCGAGCTCCTGGCCCCGCCTCTTCACTGATCGCTACTAGGTCACTCTCCCTGAACCGTGAGCCCCATCATACCTCCGCTCAAAGCCATGTATGGATCCTGCCTCCACTTAACATCGCTTCCCAAACCATTCCACTTACTGACCACTCTGTGGCCGAAGAAACACTTCCCAACATCCCCGTGATTCATCCGTGTCTTCAACCTCCAACTGTGTCCCCTTGCTACTGCGTCCAATCTCCGGAACATCCCGCCCCCGTCCACCCCGTCAATTCCTCTCAGCACCCTGTATGTCGCTATCATGTCCCCCCCATCCCTCCCGTCCAGCAGCGTCGTCAGGCCGACTTCCCCCAACCTCTCCTCGCAGGACACACCTCTCAGCTCTGGGACTAGTCTTGTTGCAAACCTTTGCACTTTCTCTAGTTTCTTTACGTGCTTGGCTAGGTGTGGGTTCCAAACTGGTGCCGCATACTCCAATATGGGCCTAACGTACACGGTGTACAGGGTCCTGAACTATTCCTTATTAAGATGTCGGAATGCTGTTCTGAGGTTTGCTAGGCGCCCATATGCTGCAGCAGTTATTTGGTTGATGTGCGCTTCAGGAGATGTGCCTGGTGTTATACTCACCCCAAGATCTTTTTCCTTGAGTGAGGTTTGTAGTCTCTGGCCCCCTAGACTGTACTCCGTCTGCAGTCTACTTTGCCCTTCCCCAATCTTCATGACTTTGCACTTGGTGGGACTGAACTCCAGGAGCCAATTGCTGGACCAGGTCTGCAGCCTGTCCAGATCCCTTTGTAGTTCTGCCTGGTCTTCAATAGAGTGAATTCTTCTCATCAACTTCACGTCATCTGCAAACAGGGACACCTCAGAGTCTATTCCTTCCGTCATGTCGTTCACAAATACCAGAAACAGCACTGGTCCTAGGACTGACCCCTGTGGGACCCCGATGGTCACAGGTGCCCACTCTGACACCTCGCCACGTACCATGACTCGCTGCTGTCTTCCTGACAAGTATTCCCAGTTATCCCTGCTATGTGTGTGTGTGTGTGTGTGTGTGTGTGTGTGTGTGGCTGAGGGACTGATCACCTCATACTGGCGTAAAGCCACTGGTGGGCGGAACGTCGCCACAGTAAAGATCCACAAGTGTCATGTCGGTGTTATAAACCATCTGTATAACAAAACTTAAACTTACATACAATTAACCAACAATAACGAAATGAAGAAACAGTTGTGGCGTACGTCTGGCAGCACAGGTCAAGTGGTGCCGTCTTACAACGTTCGTTTTATCACGAACACAAATAAAACTGGAAGATGGCTGAGCGTATGGGGGTAGTGTGAGTGGGGAGGGGGTGGGAGGAGGGGAAGAACAAGGAGTAAAATGATTTGTGGGCAAGTTGTTCATTAGCCCTACCTAACAATGTTCGTTAACCCTTCCTAACAATGTTCGTTAACCCTTCCTAACAATGTTCGTTAACCCTTCCTAACAATGTTCGTTAACCCTTCCTAACAATGTTCGTTAACCCTTCCTAACAATGTTCGTTAACCCTTCCTAACAATGTTCGTTAACCCTTCCTAACAGTGTTCGTTAACCCTTCCTAACAATGTTCGTTAACCCTTCCTAACAATGTTCGTTAACCCTTCCTAACAATGTTCGTTAACCCTTCCTAACAATGTTCAGGGATCCCACATTTCTGTGGTCATTGATCTTACATAATAATGACCATTGATCATCCGTAACGATGCGAGGGAGATATTAAGCTAGATAACTTATGCTGGCTTTATTGTCAACTGGTGAAGCGTGAGACAAGCCCATCAATACCGACTGTCCGCCACTCTCACGGAAAAAAAGAAGTTATGAAATTTCATTACTGTAAAAATACTTCAGGACGTGAGAGATGAGGTGTATGATGGAGGGAAGGCAGGTGTAGGAGGGAGGGAAGGCAGGTGTGTGAGGGAGGGAAGGAAGGCAGGTGTGTTAGGGAAGGAAGGAAGGCAGGTGTGTGAGGAAAGGAAGGAAGGCAGGTGTGTTAGGAAAGGAAGGAAGGCAGGTGTGTGAGGGAGGGAAGGAAGGCAGGTGTATGAGGGAGGGAAGGAAGGCAGGTGTGTGAGGGAGGGAAGGAAGGCAGGTGTGTGAGGGAGGGAAGGAAGGCAGGTGTATGAGGGAAGGAAGGAAGGCAGGTGTGTGAGGAAAGGAAGGAAGGCAGGTGTGTTAGGGAAGGAAGGAAGGCAGGTGTGTGAGGGAGGGACGGAAGGCAGGTGTGAGGGAAGGAAGGACGGCAGGTGTGTTAGGGAAGGAAGGAAGGCAGGTGTGTGAGGGAGGGAAGGAAGGCAGGTGTGAGGGAAGGAAGGAAGGCAGGTGTGTGAGGGAGGGAAGGAAGGCAGGTGTGTGAGGGAGGGAAGGAAGGCAGGTGTGTGAGGGAGGGAAGGAAGGCAGGTGTGTGAGGGAGGGAAGGAAGGCAGGTGTGTGAGGGAAGGAAGGAAGGCAGGTGTGTGAGGGAGGGAAGGAAGGTAAGTGTGTGAGGGAGGGAAGGAAGGCAGGTGTGTGAGGGAAGGAAGGAAGGCAGGTGTGTGAGGGAGGGAAGGAAGGCAGGTGTGTGAGTGAGGGAAGGAAGGCAGGTGTGTGAGGGAGGGAAGGAAGGCAGGTGTGTGAGGGAAGGAAGGAAGGCAGGTGTGTGAGGGAGGGAAGGAAGGCAGGTGTGTGAGGGAAGGAAGGAAGGCAGGTGTGTGAGGGAGGGAAGAATGTATGTCAAGAAGAGAAAATGTGGGTTTTGGTATGTTATAGTGAAGATGTTCCGTCCAGTAGTCACAGTATCAATAACTTCAGAGATCGCAAATGATCCTGAATTTTGATTAATGTTATTGGTTGTGGTCGTTACTGCTGCGACGGTCACTTTCTTTGATGACGCGTCTTGCCTCTGGGAAGTTCATAAGATAGTTTTCATTGTTTCTGTGTAGAGTGCGTGCGTTGCTAGTGGTCTTTCTTTGGCATGTGTCAATATGTTGACTGTGATGACTAGGTGTCTAGAGGGTGTCAAGGTCTCTGGAGGTTTCACCGACGTAAGTCTTGTCACAACCTCCGCATGGTATGGTACATACGCAGACACTGGTCGCTCTTGCCTTCCGTTTCTTGATTAGGTCTTTTGTGATTCTAGATGAAATGATGGTGACAATGATATTGCTTTGGCCTAAAGTACTACAAAGATTGTTGCTGGTTTTGTTGGATAGGGAAGTACAATGTACATGTTTGTACTGGGTGCAGTGTAGGAGTTACGTAGCACCTTCTCTCCGAAGTTTTAGCGAGGCTTATTCCCCCAGTAGCTGGTCTTGAGATCACATAACAGCACTTCATGACTTCAGTCTTTCACCTCAACTTTGCCAGTACATTACAGTTGTGTCACGTGACTCACGAAATCGTAATGACATGATTGCAAACAAACCATACCACGGGCGGGATTGAACCGCGGGTTCAATCCCGCCCGTGGTAGGGTCCGTTGTGTCAGTCTGCAGGAACCGTGCGTAGGGAGGGGTGGGAGGCTGGAGCAACCTCTCGGGATTGCTCCTTGATACAATCAAGTGAAGCTGGAGTAATACATGAGATAGAGAGAGAGAGAGAGAGAGAGAGAGAGAGAGAGAGAGAGAGAGAGAGAGAGAGAGAGAGAGAGAGAGAGAGAGAGAGAGAGAGAGAGAGAGAGAGAGAGAGAATTAGTCAAAATGATCTTCAAAATAATTGTGGCGATGGTGGAAGACTCTCTCTCTCTCTCAATTTAATAGAGACGCAATAAAAATTAGAGAAATAAAGATGACAAGTATCCGAACACAATATAAACAGTTGGAATTCCTACCTGGAGACGGAAGTCAGGGTCACAGCAAGGATCAGGACGCGCGGAGCCATGTCTGAGGAGGGGGCCTCCGACGCTGAATAATGTCACACGGATTTAACGCTTTCGGGATAAATATAACAATAACAATAACTGAAGAAGGTGAGGCAGTTATCAGTTATTACGTCAGGTCAATGTATAGTCAGTCTTCAGCCTCAGTAACGTGTCCTCTGCTTATTGTCCTCCCTTCCTCGTTTTCTAATTCTTGTCTTCAATTTCTATCTCTTTATTGTTTCTTATTACTAAAAAGAGAATTTTTAAATTCAGCATCCTCAGAATATTTCGAAAAAAATATTATACTAAGCTTAATAATTCTATGTATTTTTTTTTATCTGATAAAGGGTTTAAATTAATAGTATTAAATATTTTTCTGTTCAACATTTTTTTATATTATTTTTGAGAAATATATATATATATATATATATATATATATATATATATATATATATATATATATATATATATATATATATATATATATATATAAATTAACTGATTATATCACTTGTTTTCGAATCTCTTGCCACTGTTCATGTTGATGTAGCTGTTGTTGTTGTTGTTGTTGTTGTTGTTGTTGTTGTTGTTGTTGTTGTTGTTGTTGTCTTCGTTGATGGTAGTGAATGACGTCACACCAGGAGTCCAGCCCCACACACTGTAGAGGAAATAAAATATATGTTAGCGTGATGACCACTTATTTAGGTCATTGGTTCTGCTCCTCCAGGCTGCAGATGAAGGGCTCTTGATCCATAAAACTGGAACTCCCCTCCCTTTCCTCGGATCAAGTCTAATGGCCTCCCATCAGAGGCGCTGTATGACCCCTACGGGCACAGCTCTCTCCGTTCAATAAACAGAAAGATTGGCGGGGATCGAACTGTGGCCCTGGTATTGGCAGATCCAGCGCTTTACTGCTGAGCCACGGAGCGCAACTCTGCTGTTTATATCATATATGTAGTTTCTTATAGACAAAATTAGTAATTATTTAAACACAACAATAATTCCCTTTAGTCCATCGATTGTTATTGTGGTCGCGTTAGTTTTTTGCAACCATAAAAAAAAATGAAGTGAAATACTTTTTTTCCTTCGAAGCTTAATATGTTTTAAATTTATATCTCGGTGTAATTTAAAGCTAAGGTCCTCTTTCCCATTTTAACACTCGTGTATTGGAGGGACTACTGTCCAGTGCACTTATTTCATTTGTTCTCCTTAAATACTGAAAACAGTTCGTGTGTACATCACTAATTATATTGTTACAGTAGAAAAGAAGCGCTAGACCGGCGTGGGTCAGTGTATAAGTGTCAGTATCATGATGGTAGTGACTGTCATCCAGAGTCTTGTTCTCCTCAGCTTCACTGTGGCTTATCTTTGTCCAGGACGTTATTTCCTCCAGTGTGAAAATTAAAAAAATAACTTGATGAAGGACAAAAGTCATATCATGTTCATTACCAGTAACATATCCCGAGTTAAATTTAACTTGTCTTTTATCATAGTCTTAATCATATATTCCTGACAGAAAAACGGAAAATTTAGTCTTAGATCCCCTAACAACTATCGTCTTTGGACTTGGTTAGTCAGGTGCCTCATCAATACCTTTCTGGCGCGCCCCTAATTACCTATATTCTGACCCACAGATTTTAATCTCACTTTTATGTTCCTTTTTTTTATTTCATTTCTGTGTGAGGGATATATATAGCGGTGAGACAGCTGTTACATAAGTATTGGGAACTCTCAAAGGAAGTAATTCCATCAGTTTAATGGGTTTCAGACTGCAGGTGATAACACGTTGGTTGAGTTTTGATACACTTTTTAGTGGCTGTCTTAATGGTTTTTTTGAAGTTTTAATTAATTGAGCAGATAAAGAGTGTTGTGGTTAATGAAGGCCCTCGCACACTACTGCTGTGTCGCACACTACTGCTGTGTCGCACACTACTGCTGTGTCGCACACTACTGCTGTGTCGCACACTACTGCTGTGTCGCACACTACTGCTGTGTCGCACACTACTGCTGTGTCGCACACTACTGCTGTGTCTCACACTACTGCTGTGTCTCACACTACTGCTGTGTCTCACACTACTGCTGTGTCGCACACTACTGCTGTGTCTCACACTACTGCTGTGTCTCACACTACTGCTGTGTCGCACACTACTGCTGTGTCTCACACTACTGCTGTGTCTCACACTACTGCTGTGTCTCACACTACTGCTGTGTCTCACACTACTGCTGTGTCGCACACTACTGCTGTGTCGCACACTACTGCTGTGTCGCACACTACTGCTGTGTCTCACACTACTGCTGTGTCTCACACTACTGCTGTGTCTCACACTACTGCTGTGTCGCACACTACTGCTGTGTCTCACACTACTGCTGTGTCTCACACTACTGCTGTGTCGCACACTACTGCTGTGTCTCACACTACTGCTGTGTCTCACACTACTGCTGTGTCTCACACTACTGCTGTGTCTCACACTACTGCTGTGTCGCACACTACTGCTGTGTCGCACACTACTGCTGTGTCGCACACTACTGCTGTGTCGCACACTACTGCTGTGTCGCACACTACTGCTGTGTCGCACATTACTGCTGTGTCGCACACTACTGCTGTGTCTCACACTACTGCTGTGTCTCACACTACTGCTGTGTCTCACACTACTGCTGTGTCGCACACTACTGCTGTGTCGCACACTACTGCTGTGTCGCACACTACTGCTGTGTCTCACACTACTGCTGTGTCTCACACTACTGCTGTGTCGCACACTACTGTGTCTCACACTACTGCTGTGTCGCACACTACTGCTGTGTCTCACACTACTGCTGTGTCTCACACTACTGCTGTGTCTCACACTACTGCTGTGTCGCACACTACTGCTGTGTCGCACACTACTGCTGTGTCGCACACTACTGCTGTGTCGCACACTACTGCTGTGTCGCACACTACTGCTGTGTCGCACACTACTGCTGTGTCTCACACTACTGCTGTGTCTCACACTACTGCTGTGTCGCACACTACTGCTGTGTCTCACACTACTGCTGTGTCGCACACTACTGCTGTGTCTCACACTACTGCTGTGTCTCACACTACTGCTGTGTCTCACACTACTGCTGTGTCGCACACTACTGCTGTGTCGCACACTACTGCTGTGTCTCACACTACTGCTGTGTCGCACACTACTGCTGTGTCTCACACTACTGCTGTGTCGCACACTACTGCTGTGTCGCACACTACTGCTGTGTCTCACACTACTGCTGTGTCTCACACTACTGCTGTGCCTCACACTACTGCTGTGTCTCACACTACTGCTGTGTCTCACACTACTGCTGTGTCTCACACTACTGCTGTCTCACACTACTGCTGTGTCGCACACTACTGCTGTGTCTCACACTACTGCTATGTCGCACACTGCTGCTGTGTCGCACACTACTGCTGTGTCTCACTACTGCTGTGTCTCACACTACTGCTGTGTCTCACACTACTGCTGTGTCGCACACTACTGCTTTGTCGCACACTACTGCTTTGTCTCACACTACTGCTGTGTCGCACACTACTGCTTTGTCTCACACTACTGCTGTGTCTCACACTACTGCTGTGTCGCACACTACTGCTGTGTCTCACACTACTGCTGTGTCTCACACTACTGCTGTGTCGCACACTACTGCTGTGTCGCACACTATTGCTGTGTCTCACACTACTGCTGTGTCGCACACTACTGCTGTGTCGCACACTACTGCTTTGTCTCACACTACTCCTGTGTCGCACACTACTCCAGTGTCTCACACTACTGCTGTGTCGCACACTACTGCTGTGTCGCACACTACTGCTTTGTCTCACACTACTCCTGTGTCGCACACTACTCCAGTGTCTCACACTACTGCTGTGTCTCACACTACTGCTATGTCTCACACTACTGCTGTGTCTCACACTACTGCTGAGTCTCATAATACTGCTGTGTCTCACACTACTGCTGTGTCTCACACTACTGCTGTGTCTCACACTACTGCTGTCGCACACTACTGCTGTGTCTCACACTACTGCTGTGTCTCACACTACTGCGGTGTCTCACACTACTGCTGTGTCGCACACTACTGCTGTGTCGCACACTACTGCTGTGTCTCACACTACTGCTGTGTCTCACACTACTGCTGTGTCTCACACTACTGCTGTGTCTCACACTACTGCTGTGTCGCACACTACTGCTCTGTCTCACACTACTGCTCTGTCTCACACTACTGCTGTCTCACACTACTGCTGTGTCTCACACTACTACTGTGTCTCACACTACTGTTGTGTCTCACACTACTGCTGTCTCACAGTAGTGCTGTGTCTCACACTACTGCTGTGTTTCACACTACTGCTGTGTCTCACACTACTGCTGTGTCTCACACTACTGCTGTGTCTCACACTACTGCTGTGTCTCACACTACTGCTGTGTCTCACACTACTGCTGTGTCTCACACTACTGCTGTGTCGCACACTACTGCTGTGTCTCACACTACTGCCGTGCCTCACAATACTGCTGTGTCTCACTCTACTGCTGTGTCGCCCACTACTGCTGTGTCGCGCACTACTGCTGTGTCTCACACTACTGCTGTGTCGCACACTACTGCCTTGTCTCACACTACTGCTGTGTCTCACACTACTGATGTGTCTCACACTACTGCTGTGCGCACACTACTGCTGTGTCTCACACTACTGCTGTGTCGCACACTACTGCTGTGTCTCACACTACTGCTGTGTCGCACACTGCTGTGTTTCACACTACTGCTGTGTCTCACACTACTGCTGTGTCTCACACTACTGCTGTGTCTCACACTACTACTGTGTCTCACACTACTGCTGTGTCTCAAACTACTGCTATGTCTCATACTGCTGCTGTGTCTCGCACTACTGCTGTGTCTCACACTACTGTTGTGTCTCACACTACTGCTGTGTCTCATACTACTGCTGTGTCTCACACTACTGCTGTGTCGCACACTACTGCTGTGTCTCACACTACTGCTGTGTCTCACACTACTGCTGTGTCGCGCACTACTGCTGTGTCTCACACTAATGCTGTGTCTCACACTACTGCTGTGTCTCACACTACTACTGTGTCTCTCACTACTGCTGTGTCTCACACTACTGCTGTGTCGCACACTACTGCTGTGTCTCACACTACTGCTGTGTCTCACACTACTACTGTGTCGCACACTACTGCTGTGTCTCACACTACTGCTGTATCTCACACTACTGCTGTGTCTCACAATACTGCTGTGTCGCACACTACTGCTGTGTCTCACCCTACTGCTGTGTCTCACACTACTGCTGTGTCGCACACTACTGCTGTGTCGCACACTACTGCTGTGTCGCACACTACTGCTGTGTCTCACACTATTGCTGTGTCGCACACTACTACTGTGTCTCACACTACTGCTGTGTCTCACAGTACTGCTGTGTCTCACACTACTGCTGTGTCTCACACTACTGCTGTGTCGCACACTACTGCTGTGTCTCACACTACTGCTGTGTCTCACACTACTGCTGTGGCATACACTACTGCTGTGTCGCACACTACTGCTGTGTCGCACACTACTGCTGTGTCTCACACTACTGCTGTGTCGCACACTACTGCTGTGTCTCACACTATTGCTGTGTCTCACACTACTGCTGTGTCGCACACTACTGCTGTGTCTCACACTACTGTGTGTCTCACACTACTGCTGTGTCTCACACTACTGCTGTGTCGCACACTACTGCTGTGTTTCACTCTACTGCTGTGTCTCAAACTACTGCTGTGTCTCACACTACTGCTGTGTCTCACACTACTGCTGTGTCTCACACTACTGCTGTGTCGCACACTACTGCTGTGTTGCACACTACTGCTGTGTCTCACACTACTGCTGTGTCGCACACTACTGCTGTGTCGCACACTACTGCTGTGTCTCACACTACTGCTGTGTCTGACACTACTGCTGTGTCTCACACTGCTGTGTCTCACACTACTGCTGTGTCTCACACTACTGCTGTGTCTCACACTACTGCTGTGTCTGACCCTACTGCTGTGTCTCACACTACTGCTGTGTCTCACACTACTGCTGTGTCGCACACTACTGCTGTGTCTCACACTACTGCTGTGTCTCACACTACTGCTGTGTCTCACACTACTGTTGTGTCTCACACTACTGCTGTGTCGCACACTACTGCTGTGTCGCACACTACTGCTGTGTCTCACACTACTGCTGTGTCTCACACTACTGCTGTGTCTCACAGTACTGGTGCGTCTCACACTACTGCTGTCTCACACTACTGCTGTCTCACACTACTGCTGTCTCACACTACTGCTGTGTCTCACACTACTGTTGTGTCGCACACTACTGCTTTGTCTCACACTACTGCTATGTCTCACACTACTGCTGTGTCTCACACTACTGCTGAGTCTCATACTACTGCTGTGTCTCACACTCCTGCTGTGTCTCACACTACTGCTGTGTCTCACACTACTGCTGTCGCACACTACTGCTGTGTCTCACACTACTGCTGTGTCTCACACTACTGCGGTGTCTCACACTACTGCTGTGTCGCACACTACTGCTGTGTCGCACACTACTGCTGTGTCTCACACTACTGCTGTGTCTCACACTACTGCTGTGTCTCACACTACTGCTGTGTCTCACACTACTGCTGTGTCGCACACTACTGCTCTGTCTCACACTACTGCTCTGTCTCACACTACTGCTGTGTCTCACACTACTGCTGTGTCTCACACTACTACTGTGTCTCACACTACTGTTGTGTCTCACACTACTGCTGTCTCACAGTAGTGCTGTGTCTCACACTACTGCTGTGTCTCACACTACTGCTGTGTCTCACACTACTGCTGTGTCTCACACTACTGCTGTGTCTCACACTACTGCTGTGTCTCACACTACTGCTGTGTCTCACACTACTGCTGTGTCTCACACTACTGCTGTGTCGCACACTACTGCTGTGTCTCACACTACTGCCGTGCCTCACAATACTGCTGTGTCTCACTCTACTGCTGTGTCGCCCACTACTGCTTTGTCGCGCACTACTGCTGTGTCTCACACTACTGCTGTGTCGCACACTACTGCCTTGTCTCACACTACTGCTGTGTCTCACACTACTGCTGTGTCTCACACTACTGCTGTGCGCACACTACTGCTGTGTCTCACACTACTGCTGTGTCGCACACTACTGCTGTGTCTCACACTACTGCTGTGTCGCACACTGCTGTGTTTCACACTACTGCTGTGTCTCACACTACTGCTGTGTCTCACACTACTGCTGTGTCTCACACTACTACTGTGTCTCACACTACTTCTGTGTCTCAAACTACTGCTGTGTCTCATACTGCTGCTGTGTCTCGCACTACTGCTGTGTCTCACACTACTGTTGTGTCTCACACTACTGCTGTGTCTCATACTACTGCTGTGTCTCACACTACTGCTGTGTCGCACACTACTGCTGTGTCTCACACTACTGCTATGTCTCACACTACTGCTGTGTCGCGCACTACTGCTGTGTCTCACACTACTGCTGTGTCTCACACTACTGCTGTGTCTCACACTACTACTGTGTCTCTCACTACTGCTGTGTCTCACACTACTGCTGTGTCGCACACTACTGCTGTGTCTCACACTACTGCTGTGTCTCACACTACTACTGTGTCGCACACTACTGCTGTGTCTCACACTACTGCTGTATCTCACACTACTGCTGTGTCTCACAATACTGCTGTGTCGCACACTACTGCTGTGTCTCACCCTACTGCTGTGTCTCACACTACTGCTGTGTCGCACACTACTGCTGTGTCGCACACTACTGCTGTGTCGCACACTACTGCTGTGTCTCACACTATTGCTGTGTCGCACACTACTACTGTGTCTCACACTACTGCTGTGTCTCACAGTACTGCTGTGTCTCACACTACTGCTGTGTCTCACACTACTGCTGTGTCGCACACTACTGCTGTCTCTCACACTACTGCTGTGTCTCACACTACTGCTGTGGCATACACTACTGCTGTGTCGCACACTACTGCTGTGTCGCACACTACTGCTGTGTCTCACACTACTGCTGTGTCGCACACTACTGCTGTGTCTCACACTATTGCTGTGTCTCACACTACTGCTGTGTCGCACACTACTGCTGTGTCTCACACTACTGTGTGTCTCACACTACTGCTGTGTCTCACACTACTGCTGTGTCGCACACTACTGCTGTGTTTCACTCTACTGCTGTGTCTCAAACTACTGCTGTGTCTCACACTACTGCTGTGTCTCACACTACTGCTGTGTCTCACACTACTGCTGTGTCGCACACTACTGCTGTGTTGCACACTACTGCTGTGTCTCACACTACTGCTGTGTCGCACACTACTGCTGTGTCGCACACTACTGCTGTGTCTCACACTACTGCTGTGTCTCACACTACTGCTGTGTCTCACACTGCTGTGTCTCACACTACTGCTGTGTCTCACACTACTGCTGTGTCTCACACTACTGCTGTGTCTGACCCTACTGCTGTGTCTCACACTACTGCTGTGTCTCACACTACTGCTGTGTCGCACACTACTGCTGTGTCTCACACTACTGCTGTGTCTCACACTACTGCTGTGTCTCACACTACTGCTGTGTCTCACACTACTGCTGTGTCGCACACTACTGCTGTGTCGCACACTACTGCTGTGTCTCACACTACTGCTGTGTCTCACACTACTGCTGTGTCTCACAGTACTGGTGCGTCTCACACTACTGCTGTCTCACACTACTGCTGTCTCACACTACTGCTGTCTCACACTACTGCTGTCTCACACTACTGCTGTGTCTCACACTACTGTTGTGTCGCACACTACTGCTTTGTCTCACACTACTGCTATGTCTCACACTACTGCTGTGTCTCACACTACTGCTGAGTCTCATACTACTGCTGTGTCTCACACTACTGCTGTGTCTCACACTACTGCTGTGTCTCACACTACTGCTGTCGCACACTACTGCTGTGTCTCACACTACTGCTGTGTCTCACACTACTGCGGTGTCTCACACTACTGCTGTGTCGCACACTACTGCTGTGTCGCACACTACTGCTGTGTCTCACACTACTGCTGTGTCTCACACTACTGCTGTGTCTCACACTACTGCTGTGTCTCACACTACTGCTGTGTCGCACACTACTGCTCTGTCTCACACTACTGCTCTGTCTCACACTACTGCTGTGTCTCACACTACTGCTGTGTCTCACACTACTACTGTGTCTCACACTACTGTTGTGTCTCACACTACTGCTGTCTCACAGTAGTGCTGTGTCTCACACTACTGCTGTGTCTCACACTACTGCTGTGTCTCACACTACTGCTGTGTCTCACACTACTGCTGTGTCTCACACTACTGCTGTGTCTCACACTACTGCTGTGTCTCACACTACTGCTGTGTCTCACACTACTGCTGTGTCGCACACTACTGCTGTGTCTCACACTACTGCCGTGCCTCACAATACTGCTGTGTCTCACTCTACTGCTGTGTCGCCCACTACTGCTGTGTCGCGCACTACTGCTGTGTCTCACACTACTGCTGTGTCGCACACTACTGCCTTGTCTCACACTACTGCTGTGTCTCACACTACTGCTGTGTCTCACACTACTGCTGTGCGCACACTACTGCTGTGTCTCACACTACTGCTGTGTCGCACACTACTGCTGTGTCTCACACTACTGCTGTGTCGCACACTGCTGTGTTTCACACTACTGCTGTGTCTCACACTACTGCTGTGTCTCACACTACTGCTGTGTCTCACACTACTACTGTGTCTCACACTACTTCTGTGTCTCAAACTACTGCTGTGTCTCATACTGCTGCTGTGTCTCGCACTACTGCTGTGTCTCACACTACTGTTGTGTCTCACACTACTGCTGTGTCTCATACTACTGCTGTGTCTCACACTACTGCTGTGTCGCACACTACTGCTGTGTCTCACACTACTGCTGTGTCGCACACTACTGCTGTGTCGCACACTATTGCTGTGTCTCACACTACTGCTGTGTCGCACACTACTGCTGTGTCTCACACTACTGTGTGTCTCACACTACTGCTGTGTCTCACACTACTGCTGTGTCGCACACTACTGCTGTGTTTCACTCTACTGCTGTGTCTCAAACTACTGCTGTGTCTCACACTACTGCTGTGTCTCACACTACTGCTATGTCTCACACTACTGCTGTGTCGCACACTACTGCTGTGTTGCACACTACTGCTGTGTCTCACACTACTGCTGTGTCGCACACTACTGCTGTGTCGCACACTACTGCTGTGTCTCACACTACTGCTGTGTCTCACACTACTGCTGTGTCTCACACTGCTGTGTCTCACACTACTGCTGTGTCTCACACTACTGCTGTGTCTCACACTACTGCTGTGTCTGACCCTACTGCTGTGTCTCACACTACTGCTGTGTCTCACACTACTGCTGTGTCGCACACTACTGCTGTGTCTCACACTACTGCTGTGTCTCACACTACTGCTGTGTCTCACACTACTGCTGTGTCTCACACTACTGCTGTGTCGCACACTACTGCTGTGTCGCACACTACTGCTGTGTCTCACACTACTGCTGTGTCTCACACTACTGCTGTGTCTCACAGTACTGGTGCGTCTCACACTACTGCTGTCTCACACTACTGCTGTCTCACACTACTGCTGTCTCACACTACTGCTGTGTCTCACACTACTGCTGTCTCACACTACTGCTGTCTCACACTACTGCTGTGTCTCACACTACTGTTGTGTCGCACACTTCTGCTTTGTCTCACACTACTGCTATGTCTCACACTACTGCTGTGTCTCACACTACTGCTGAGTCTCATACTACTGCTGTGTCTCACACTACTGCTGTGTCTCACACTACTGTTGTGTCGCACACTTCTGCTTTGTCTCACACTACTGCTATGTCTCACACTACTGCTGTGTCTCACACTACTGCTGTGTCTCACAGTACTGGTGCGTCTCACACTACTACTGTCTCACACTACTGCTGTCTCACACTACTGCTGTCTCACACTACTGCTGTCTCACACTACTGCTGTCTCACACTACTGCTGTCTCACACTACTGCTGTCTCACACTACTGCTGTCTCACACTACTGCTGTCTCACACTACTGCTGTCTCACACTACTGCTGTCTCACACTACTGCTGTGTCGCACACTGCTGTGTTTCACACTACTGCTGTGTCTCACAGTACTGGTGCGTCTCACACTACTGCTGTCTCACACTACTGCTGTCTCACACTACTGCTGTCTCACACTACTGCTGTCTCACACTACTGCTGTGTCGCACACTGCTGTGTTTCACACTACTGCTGTGTCTCACACTACTGCTGTGTCTCACACTACTGCTGTGTCTCACACTACTACTGTGTCTCACACTACTTCTGTGTCTCAAACTACTGCTGTGTCTCATACTGCTGCTGTGTCTCGCACTACTGCTGTGTCTCACACTACTGTTGTGTCTCACACTACTGCTGTGTCTCATACTACTGCTGTGTCTCACACTACTGCTGTGTCGCACACTACTGCTGTGTCTCACACTACTGCTGTGTCTCACACTACTGCTGTGTCTCACACTACTGCTGTGTCTCACACTACTGCTGTGTCTCACACTACTGCTGTGTCTCACACTACTACTGTGTCTCTCACTACTGCTGTGTCTCACACTACTGCTGTGTCGCACACTACTGCTGTGTCTCACACTACTGCTGTGTCTCACACTACTACTGTGTCGCACACTACTGCTGTGTCTCACACTACTGCTGTATCTCACACTACTGCTGTGTCTCACAATACTGCTGTGTCGCACACTACTGCTGTGTCTCACCCTACTGCTGTGTCTCACACTACTGCTGTGTCGCACACTACTGCTGTGTCGCACACTACTGCTGTGTCGCACACTACTGCTGTGTCTCACACTATTGCTGTGTTGCACACTACTACTGTGTCTCACACTACTGCTGTGTCTCACAGTACTGCTGTGTCTCACACTACTGCTGTGTCTCACACTACTGCTGTGTCGCACACTACTGCTGTGTCTCACACTACTGCTGTGTCTCACACTACTGCTGTGGCATACACTACTGCTGTGTCGCACACTACTGCTGTGTCGCACACTACTGCTGTGTCTCACACTACTGCTGTGTCGCGCACTACTGCTGTGTCTCACACTATTGCTGTGTCTCACACTACTGCTGTGTCGCACACTACTGCTGTGTCTCACACTACTGTGTGTCTCACACTACTGCTGTGTCTCACACTACTGCTGTGTCGCACACTACTGCTGTGTTTCACTCTACTGCTGTGTCTCAAACTACTGCTGTGTCTCACACTACTGCTGTGTCTCACACTACTGCTGTGTCTCACACTACTGCTGTGTCGCACACTACTGCTGTGTTGCACGCTACTGCTGTGTCTCACACTACTGCTGTGTCGCACACTACTGCTGTGTCGCACACTACTGCTGTGTCTCACATTACTGCTGTGTCTCACACTACTGCTGTGTCTCACACTGCTGTGTCTCACACTACTGCTGTGTCTCATACTACTGCTGTGTCTCACACTACTGCTGTGTCTGACCCTACTGCTGTGTCTCACCCTACTGCTGTGTCTCACACTACTGCTGTGTCGCACACTACTGCTGTGTCGCACACTACTGCTGTGTCTCACACTACTGCTGTGTCTCACACTACTGCTGTGTCTCACACTGCTGTGTCTCACACTACTGCTGTGTCTCACACTACTGCTGTGTCTCACACTACTGCTGTGTCTGACCCTACTGCTGTGTCTCACACTACTGCTGTGTCTCACACTACTGCTGTGTCGCACACTACTGCTGTGTCTCACACTACTGCTGTGTCTCACACTACTGCTGTGTCTCACACTACTGCTGTGTCTCACACTACTGCTGTGTCGCACACTACTGCTGTGTCGCACACTACTGCTGTGTCTCACACTACTGCTGTGTCTCACACTACTGCTGTGTCTCACAGTACTGGTGCGTCTCACACTACTGCTGTCTCACACTACTGCTGTCTCACACTACTGCTGTCTCACACTACTGCTGTCTCACACTACTGCTGTGTCTCACACTACTGTTGTGTCGCACACTACTGCTTTGTCTCACACTACTGCTATGTCTCACACTACTGCTGTGTCTCACACTACTGCTGAGTCTCATACTACTGCTGTGTCTCACACTACTGCTGTGTCTCACACTACTGCTGTGTCTCACACTACTGCTGTCGCACACTACTGCTGTGTCTCACACTACTGCTGTGTCTCACACTACTGCGGTGTCTCACACTACTGCTGTGTCGCACACTACTGCTGTGTCGCACACTACTGCTGTGTCTCACACTACTGCTGTGTCTCACACTACTGCTGTGTCTCACACTACTGCTGTGTCTCACACTACTGCTGTGTCGCACACTACTGCTCTGTCTCACACTACTGCTCTGTCTCACACTACTGCTGTGTCTCACACTACTGCTGTGTCTCACACTACTACTGTGTCTCACACTACTGTTGTGTCTCACACTACTGCTGTCTCACAGTAGTGCTGTGTCTCACACTACTGCTGTGTCTCACACTACTGCTGTGTCTCACACTACTGCTGTGTCTCACACTACTGCTGTGTCTCACACTACTGCTGTGTCTCACACTACTGCTGTGTCTCACACTACTGCTGTGTCTCACACTACTGCTGTGTCGCACACTACTGCTGTGTCTCACACTACTGCCGTGCCTCACAATACTGCTGTGTCTCACTCTACTGCTGTGTCGCCCACTACTGCTGTGTCGCGCACTACTGCTGTGTCTCACACTACTGCTGTGTCGCACACTACTGCCTTGTCTCACACTACTGCTGTGTCTCACACTACTGCTGTGTCTCACACTACTGCTGTGCGCACACTACTGCTGTGTCTCACACTACTGCTGTGTCGCACACTACTGCTGTGTCTCACACTACTGCTGTGTCGCACACTGCTGTGTTTCACACTACTGCTGTGTCTCACACTACTGCTGTGTCTCACACTACTGCTGTGTCTCACACTACTACTGTGTCTCACACTACTTCTGTGTCTCAAACTACTGCTGTGTCTCATACTGCTGCTGTGTCTCGCACTACTGCTGTGTCTCACACTACTGTTGTGTCTCACACTACTGCTGTGTCTCATACTACTGCTGTGTCTCACACTACTGCTGTGTCGCACACTACTGCTGTGTCTCACACTACTGCTGTGTCGCACACTACTGCTGTGTCGCACACTATTGCTGTGTCTCACACTACTGCTGTGTCGCACACTACTGCTGTGTCTCACACTACTGTGTGTCTCACACTACTGCTGTGTCTCACACTACTGCTGTGTCGCACACTACTGCTGTGTTTCACTCTACTGCTGTGTCTCAAACTACTGCTGTGTCTCACACTACTGCTGTGTCTCACACTACTGCTATGTCTCACACTACTGCTGTGTCGCACACTACTGCTGTGTTGCACACTACTGCTGTGTCTCACACTACTGCTGTGTCGCACACTACTGCTGTGTCGCACACTACTGCTGTGTCTCACACTACTGCTGTGTCTCACACTCCTGCTGTGTCGCACACTGCTGGGGATCACACGACTGCTGTGTCTCACACTACTGCTGTGTCTCACACTACTGCTGTGTCTGACCCTACTGCTGTGTCTCACACTACTGCTGTGTCTCACACTACTGCTGTGTCGCACACTACTGCTGTGTCTCACACTACTGCTGTGTCTCACACTACTGCTGTGTCTCACACTACTGCTGTGTCTCACACTACTGCTGTGTCGCACACTACTGCTGTGTCGCACACTACTGCTGTGTCTCACACTACTGCTGTGTCTCACACTACTGCTGTGTCTCACAGTACTGGTGCGTCTCACACTACTGCTGTCTCACACTACTGCTGTCTCACACTACTGCTGTCTCACACTACTGCTGTGTCTCACACTACTGCTGTCTCACACTACTGCTGTCTCACACTACTGCTGTGTCTCACACTACTGTTGTGTCGCACACTTCTGCTTTGTCTCACACTACTGCTATGTCTCACACTACTGCTGTGTCTCACACTACTGCTGAGTCTCATACTACTGCTGTGTCTCACACTACTGCTGTGTCTCACACTACTGTTGTGTCGCACACTTCTGCTTTGTCTCACACTACTGCTATGTCTCACACTACTGCTGTGTCTCACACTACTGCTGTGTCTCACAGTACTGGTGCGTCTCACACTACTACTGTCTCACACTACTGCTGTCTCACACTACTGCTGTCTCACACTACTGCTGTCTCACACTACTGCTGTCTCACACTACTGCTGTCTCACACTACTGCTGTCTCACACTACTGCTGTCTCACACTACTGCTGTCTCACACTACTGCTGTCTCACACTACTGCTGTCTCACACTACTGCTGTGTCGCACACTGCTGTGTTTCACACTACTGCTGTGTCTCACAGTACTGGTGCGTCTCACACTACTGCTGTCTCACACTACTGCTGTCTCACACTACTGCTGTCTCACACTACTGCTGTCTCACACTACTGCTGTGTCGCACACTGCTGTGTTTCACACTACTGCTGTGTCTCACACTACTGCTGTGTCTCACACTACTGCTGTGTCTCACACTACTACTGTGTCTCACACTACTTCTGTGTCTCAAACTACTGCTGTGTCTCATACTGCTGCTGTGTCTCGCACTACTGCTGTGTCTCACACTACTGTTGTGTCTCACACTACTGCTGTGTCTCATACTACTGCTGTGTCTCACACTACTGCTGTGTCGCACACTACTGCTGTGTCTCACACTACTGCTGTGTCTCACACTACTGCTGTGTCTCACACTACTGCTGTGTCTCACACTACTGCTGTGTCTCACACTACTGCTGTGTCTCACACTACTACTGTGTCTCTCACTACTGCTGTGTCTCACACTACTGCTGTGTCGCACACTACTGCTGTGTCTCACACTACTGCTGTGTCTCACACTACTACTGTGTCGCACACTACTGCTGTGTCTCACACTACTGCTGTATCTCACACTACTGCTGTGTCTCACAATACTGCTGTGTCGCACACTACTGCTGTGTCTCACCCTACTGCTGTGTCTCACACTACTGCTGTGTCGCACACTACTGCTGTGTCGCACACTACTGCTGTGTCGCACACTACTGCTGTGTCTCACACTATTGCTGTGTTGCACACTACTACTGTGTCTCACACTACTGCTGTGTCTCACAGTACTGCTGTGTCTCACACTACTGCTGTGTCTCACACTACTGCTGTGTCGCACACTACTGCTGTGTCTCACACTACTGCTGTGTCTCACACTACTGCTGTGGCATACACTACTGCTGTGTCGCACACTACTGCTGTGTCGCACACTACTGCTGTGTCTCACACTACTGCTGTGTCGCGCACTACTGCTGTGTCTCACACTATTGCTGTGTCTCACACTACTGCTGTGTCGCACACTACTGCTGTGTCTCACACTACTGTGTGTCTCACACTACTGCTGTGTCTCACACTACTGCTGTGTCGCACACTACTGCTGTGTTTCACTCTACTGCTGTGTCTCAAACTACTGCTGTGTCTCACACTACTGCTGTGTCTCACACTACTGCTGTGTCTCACACTACTGCTGTGTCGCACACTACTGCTGTGTTGCACGCTACTGCTGTGTCTCACACTACTGCTGTGTCGCACACTACTGCTGTGTCGCACACTACTGCTGTGTCTCACACTACTGCTGTGTCTCACACTACTGCTGTGTCTCACACTGCTGTGTCTCACACTACTGCTGTGTCTCATACTACTGCTGTGTCTCACACTACTGCTGTGTCTGACCCTACTGCTGTGTCTCACACTACTGCTGTGTCTCACACTACTGCTGTGTCGCACACTACTGCTGTGTCTCACACTACTGCTGTGTCTCACACTACTGCTGTGTCTCACACTACTGCTGTGTCTCACACTACTGCTGTGTCGCACACTACTGCTGTGTCGCACACTACTGCTGTGTCTCACACTACTGCTGTGTCTCACACTACTGCTGTGTCTCACAGTACTGGTGCGTCTCACACTACTGCTGTCTCACACTACTGCTGTCTCACACTACTGCTGTCTCACACTACTGCTGTGTCGCACACTACTGCTGTGTCTCACAGTACTGCTGTGTCTCACACTACTGCTGTGTCTCACACTACTGCTGTGTCTCACACTACTGCTGTGTCTCACACTACTGCTGTGTCTCTCACTACTGCTGTGTCTCACACTACTGCTGTGTCTCACACTACTGCTGTGTCTCACACTACTGCTGTGTCTCACACTACTGCTGTGTCTCACACTACTGCTGTGTCTCACACTACTGCTGTGTCGCACACTACTGCTGTGTCTCACACTACTGCTGTGTCTCACACTACTGCTGTGTCTCACACTACTGCTGTGTCTCACACTACTGCTGTGTCTCTCACTACTGCTGTGTCTCACACTACTGCTGTGTCTCACACTACTGCTGTGTCTCACACTACTGCTGTGTCGCACACTACTGCTGTGTCTCACACTACTGCTGTGTCTCACACTACTGCTGTGTCGCACACTATAGCTGTGTCACACACACACACACACACACACCTCTTCTTTGTTAATACACAAATAACCCGCACACAGGATAGAGAACCTTATGACGATTTTTCGGTCCCGTAGCTGGACTGGCAGAACACTCGACTCACACACTTACGTCAGGGGGTTGATCCCCGTTACTGTTGGAAATAGTATTAGGACGCGTTTCCTTATGACACCTGCTGTCCAGTATTCACCCGTCAGTAAAATAGGTACCTGGGTGTTAGTCGACTAGTGTGGGTCGCATCCTGGGTAAAACTGACCAAATTTGCCAGAAATGCTCTGCGTAACAAGCGGCTTTCTATATATTAGTATGTCATTGATGTCAGCTAGGACTGTATACCTTGTACAAGTACTTGTTAAGATTATTATTATTATTATTATTATTATTATTATTATTATTATTATTATTATTATTATTATTATTGTTGTTGTTGTTGTTGTTGTTATTGTTATTATTATTGTTATTGCTATTATAATTGGTTCAAGTGGGACCGCTACGTAGTAAGCTTCTCTTTCCTATGTGCGGGTTATTTGTGTAGTGTTTTAATTACCGTATTGTGCCTTTTTGTTGTTTGTTAATGTTAAAACATCACTTCATTGTTAATGTTAACACATCGCCACTTCATTGTTAATGTTAACATCACACTTAACTGTCAGTGTTGACACAATGCTTCATTGTTAAGGTTAATACGACACTTCATTGTAAATGTTAAGACAAAACATCTGTGTTAACATTAACAGTATAACATACATCCCTCGTTTATGTGCCTCATGCGCTGGACAGTGTTACGTGCTGGACAGTGTTACGTGCTGGACAGTGTTACGTGCTGGACAGTGTTACGTGCTGGACAGTGTTACGTGCTGGACAGTGTTACGTGCTGGACAGTGTTACGTGCTGGACAGTGTTACGTGCTGGACAGTGTTACGTGCTGGACAGTGTTACGTGCTGGACAGTGTTACGTGCTGGACAGTGTTACGTGCTGGACAGTGTTACGTGCTGGACAGTGTCACGTGCTGGACAGTGTTACGTGCTGGACAGTGTTACGTGCTGGACAGTGTTACGTGCTGGACAGTGTTACGTGCTGGACAGTGTTACGTGCTGGACAGTGTTACGTGCTGGACAGTGTTACGCGCTGGACAGTGTTACGTGCTGGACAGTGTTACGTGCTGGACAGTGTTACGTGCTGGACAGTGTTACGTGCTGGACAGTGTCATGTGCTGGACAGTGTTACGTGCTGGACAGTGTTACGTGCTGGACAGTGTCACGTGCTGGACAGTGTCATGTGCTGGACAGTGTCACGTGCTGAACAGTGTCATGTGCTGGACAGTGTCATGTGCTGGACAGTGTTACGTGCTGGACAGTGTCACGTGCTGGACAGTGTCATGTGCTGGACAGTGTCACGTGCTGAACAGTGTCATGTGCTGGACAGTGTCACGTGCTGGACAGTGTCATGTGCTGGACAGTGTCACGTGCTGGACAGTGTCACGTGCTGGACAGTGTCATGTGCTGGACAGTGTCATGTACTGGACAGTGTCATGTGCTAGACAGTGTCATGTACTGGACAGTGTCATGCACTGGACAGTGTCATGTGCTGGACAGTGTCATGTACTGGACAGTGTCATGTGCTGGACAGTGTCATGTACTGGACAGTGTAATGTGCTGGACAGTGTCACGTGCTGGACAGTGTCACGTGCTGGACAGTGTCATGTGCTGGACAGTGTCACGTGCTGAACAGTGTCATGTGCTGGACAGTGTCACGTGCTGGACAGTGTCATGTGCTGGACAGTGTCACGTGCTGGACAGTGTCACGTGCTGGACAGTGTCATGTGCTGGACAGTGTCATGTACTGGACAGTGTCATGTGCTAGACAGTGTCATGTACTGGACAGTGTCATGCACTGGACAGTGTCATGTGCTGGACAGTGTCATGTACTGGACAGTGTCATGTGCTGGACAGTGTCATGTACTGGACAGTGTAATGTGCTGGACAGTGTCACGTGCTGGACAGTGTCATGTGCTGGACAGTGTCACGTGCTGGACAGTGTCATGTGCTGGACAGTGTCACGTGCTGGACAGTGTCACGTGCTGGACAGTGTCATGTGCTGGACAGTGTCACGTGCTGGACAGTGTCACGTGCTGTACAGTGTCATGTGCTGGACAGTGTCATGTACTGGACAGTGTCATGTACTGGACAGTGTCATGTACTGGACAGTGTCATGTACTGGACAGTGTCATGTACTGGACAGTGTCATGTGCTGGACAGTGTCATGTGCTGGACAGTGTCATGTGCTAGACAGTGTCATGTACTGGACAGTGTCATGTACTGGACAGTGTCATGTGCTGGACAGTGTCATGTACTGGACAGTGTCATGTGCTGGACAGTGTCATGTACTGGACAGTGTCATGTGCTGGACAGTGTCATGTACTGGACAGTGTCATGTGCTGGACAGTGTCATGTACTGGACAGTGTCATGTACTGGACAGTGTCATGTACTGGACAGTGTCATGTACTGGACAGTGTCACGTGCTGGACAGTGTTACGTGCTGGATACTGTCATGTGCTGGATAGTGTCATGTGCTGGATAGTATCATGTGTTGGATAGTGTCATGTGCTGGATAGTGTCATGTGCTGGATAGTGTCATGTGCTGGATAGTGTCATGTGCTGGATAGTGTCACGTGCTGGATAGTGTCATGTGCTGGACAGTGTCACGTGCTGGACAGTTTACGTGCTGGATAAGATAAGATAAGATTTCGTTCGGATTTTTAACCCCGGAGGGTTAGCCACCCAGGATAACCCAAGAAAGTCAGTGCGTCATCGAGGACTGTCTAACTTATTTCCATTGGGGTCCTTAATCTTGTCCCCCAGGATGCGACCCACACCAGTCGACTAACACCCAGGTACCTATTTGCTGCTAGGTGAACAGGACAATAGGTGTAAGGAAACGTGTCGGAATTTCCACCCGCCGGGAATCGAACCCGGGCCCTCCGTGTGTGAAGCGGGAGCTTTAGCCACCAGACCACCGGATAGTGTCATGTGCTGGATAGTGTCATGTGCTGGATAGTGTCATGTGCTGGATAGTGTCATGTGCTGGACAGTGTCATGTGCTAGACAGTGTCATGTACTGGACAGTGTCATGTACTGGACAGTGTCACGTGCTGGACAGTGTTACGTGCTGGACAGTGTCACGTGCTAGACAGTGTCATGTCCAAGCACAGATTGGTAACGTAATATTTATTTCCATATATCACTGCACATGCGCTGGCGGCACTCTCTGCATTATGGAAGTAGATATGTGTGTATATGTATAAGTATACATATGCTTGAATATTCATATAAGTTTGTTACATGTGTAACTGTCACTTAGAAGATAATACCAGCCTGCTCCTGATGTCAGCTTTCAATATTTTATATTAAAAAGTATATATATATATATATATATATATATATATATATATATATATATATATATATATATATATATATATATATATATATATATATATATATATATATATATATATATATATATATATATATATATAGTGGTCCCCCGCTTTTCGTAGTTCCCGGCAATCGTAAAATTCGCCAATCATAGAGGTATTTTCGTATAAACATGCACTCGCTTTTCATAGGTTGACTCGTGGTAGTTTGTCCTGAACGCGTACCCACGGCGTGAGCCAGGGCGGCAGCCAGTCTGGCATTGTTTACCAGTGAGCGAAGGTCCCCTCATGTGCTCCAGCGAAATATTTCATAATATTCCATTTATTTTAGTGCTTGCAAGTACTAAATAAGCTACCATGGCTCCAAAGAAAGCTCCTAGTGCCAAGCCTGTGGTAAAGAAGGTGAGAAATACGATTGAATTTAAGAAAAACATCATTGAACAATATGAAAGTGGTACAATTGTGGCCGAACTGTCCAGGATGTATAAGAAACCCTACACAACCTTATGTTCCATAGTGGCCAAGAAAAATGAAATAAAGGATGCTGTTGTTGCAAAGGGAGTAACTATGCTGAAAAAATGAGATCACCAGTACTGGAAGAGGTTGAGAAGTTATTATTGGTGTGGATAAATGAGAAACAATTAGCAGGGGATACTCTTATGACTGTTTATTTGTGAAAAGGCTAGGCAGTTGCACGAAGATTTGGTAAAGAAATTGCCTGCAAATAGTGGTGGAGTGAATTTAAGGCCAGCAAAGGCTGGTTTGAGAGATTTAAGAACCGTACTGGCATACACAGTGTGGTAAGGCATGGTGAGGCTGCCAGTTCGGACCACAAGGCGGCTGAAAAATATGTGCATGAATTCCAGGAGTATATAGAGGCTGAAGGACTGAAACCTGAACAAGTGTTCAATTGTGACGAAACAGGCCTCTTTTGGAAGAAAATGCCAAAGAGGACCTTCATTACATAAGAGGAAAAGGCAATGCCAGGACACAAGCCTATGAAAGACAGGCTGACGCTAATGTTCTGTGCTAATGCTAGTGGGGATTTCAAAGTGAAGCCATTACTAGTGTACCATTCTGAAAATCCCAGAGTGTTCAGGAAAAACAATGTTATGAAGAGTAAATTGTGTGTGTTTTGGAAATCTAATAGTAAGGCATGGGTCACGAGGGAAATTTTCGTCGAGTGGTTCAATGAAGTGTTTGGCCCTAGTGTGAAGGAGTATCTCCTGGAAAAGAAATTGGATCTCAAGTGCCTCCTAGTAATGGACAATGCACCTGCTCATCCTCCAAATTTGGATGACCTAATTTTCGAGGAGTTTGGGTTCATCACAGTAAAGTTCTTGCCCCCGAATACCACTCCTTTCCTCCAACCCATGGACCAGCAGGTTATTGCAAACTTTAAAAAACTCAACACAAAAGCAATGTTTCACAGGTGCTTGACTGTGACCACAGACACTCACTTGACCCTAAGGGAATTTTGGAGAGAACACTTCAGCATCCTCCACTGCATAACCCTTATAGGTATGGCTTGGGAGGGAGTGACTACCAGGACTTTGAACTCTGCCTGGAGAAAATTGTGGCCAGATTGTGTCGACAAGAGGGATTTTGAAGAATTTGGGACTGACCCTAATGAGCCTATGTCTGTTGTAAAATCAATTGTGGCACTGGGGAGTTCCATGGGGATGGATGTGAGTTTGGAGGATGTGGAAGAATTGGTGGAAGACCACAATGAAGAGCTCACCACTGAGGAGCTGCAAGAGCTTCAGCAGAAATAGCAACACATCGCAGCTCAGAATCTTGCTGCAGAGGAGGAGGAAGAGAGATGGAAGAAGGTGCCTTCTTCAGAAATTAAAGAGATTTTTACTATGTGGGGTAAGATGGAAAGCTTTATGGAGAAACATCACCCTAACAAGGTTGTTGCAAGCCAGGTTGGCAACATGTACAGTGACAAAATCTTGGGCCATTTTAGGGAAGTGTTAAAGAGACGCCAGAAACAGAGCTCTCTCCACAGTTATTTTGTGAGACAGGACTCCAGTGACTCTCAAGGTGGTCCTAGTGGCATTAAGAAACAGAGAAGAGAAGCAACCCCAGAAAAGCAAATGGTACCTGAGGTGTTGATGGAAGGGGATTCCCCTTCCAAACTATAAACAATCCACTCTCTCTCCTCCTCCAGTCTCCCATACACTAAGAAGAATCTCCAGTAAAGGTAAGTGTTATGCTGTTAATGTTTCATTCATCATTTCCCATTGTATTGTTTATGTACTACATGCATATTTCATGTTAAAAATTTTTTTGTTTTAATACTTCTGGGTGTCAGGAACGGATTAATTGCATTTACATTATTTCTTATGGGGAAAATTGATTCGTAAATCGTAAATTTCGTTTATAGTAACGGCTCCAGGAACGGATTAATTACGAACAACGAGGGACCACTGTACCTGGAGTTTACCTGGAGAGAGTTTCGGGGGTCAACGCCCCCGCGGCCCGGTCTGTGACCAGGCCTCCTGGTGGATCAGCGCCTGATCAACCAGGCTGTTGCTGCTGGCTGCACGCAAACCAACGTACGAGCCACAGCCCGGCTGATCAGGAACTGACTTTAGGTGCTTGTCCAGTGCCAGCTTGAAGACTGCCAGGGGTCTGTTGGTAATCCCCCTTATGTGTGCTGGGAGGCAGTTGAACAGTCTCGGGCCCCTGACACTTATTGTATGGTCTCTGAACGTGCTAGTGACACCCCTGCTTTTCATTGGGGGGATGGTGCATCGTCTGCCAAGTCTTTTGCTTTCGTATATATATATATATATATATATATATATATATGTATATATATACATATATATATACATATATATATACATATATATATATACATATATATATACATATATATATATATATAATGGCGAGTGCCATTACATATTCTCAGTGATATAGTGACTCTGCATTATTATCTGTTAATGTATATATGAAATTAGATACATTATGAAATTCCAGTTCCTCCCTCACTTACTCTTCTCCTTTCTCTGTCTCTTATGTATAATTTCTCTTGTTCGCGCTCTGGGTTGATGGAGATGAGCTTCATAATATTTCCATTTCTTCTGTGTAAGATAAGATAAGATAAGATTTCGTTCGGATTTTTAGCCCCGGAGGGTTAGCCACCCAGGATAACCCAAAAGTCAGTGCGTCATCTAGGACTGTCTGTCTTATTTCCATTGGGGTCCTCAGTCTTGTCCCCCAGAATGCGACCCACACCATTCGACTAACACCCAGGTACCTATTTGCTGCTAGGTGAACAGGACAACAGGTGTAAGGAAACGTGTCGAAATGTTTCCACCCGCCGGGAATCGAACCCGGGCCCTCCGTGTGTGAAGCGGGAGCTTTAGCCACCAGGCCACCGGGCCACCGGACCTAGGATAGGTTATCCTGGGAGATGGTAATTCCCAAGTGATAGTAAATCCAGCTCTGCTGGAAGGAAGCCTTTGAAGCTGCCCTAGCTGATGAACTCTTGCTGG
>NC_091306.1:6121454-6311366 GCF_038502225.1 Cherax quadricarinatus | reverse complement strand
TCACCCAGTAGTCGTACATTCAGCTTCCAGTACCCCAAATATCTCTTAGGCAAACCGTCCCAATTTAAATCAGCATAAACCGCCCTATGATCTGAATAAACGACATTCACCGTCTGCACCTGCGTCACCCTCACTCCCCTTGTCACATACAACCTATCTAATCGTGCAGCATATCCCTTTCTATGAAATGTGTGCTCTATCCCGCAATCCCCTCCATCAACTATATCCCTCAATCCCACACCTCTCAATAGATCCCCTAAACCTGCCAAAAAACACCCTGCCCCTCTCGGTTCCACATCCTTCCTGCGCACCACACAGTTCCAGTCACCACCAACTATTGTCACTGACGGTAATGACCGCAAATAATATACCAATACGTTATTCACAAATTCATTCTTTACCCTTACATCATTCTCAGCCGGCACATACACACAAACTACTGCCATCCTCTCACCTCTCCACCACCCATCTATTCTTAACACACGACTCCTTCCCCCCTTCACTCCTAAGAACAACAAACGGGCTCGTCTCTCGGATCAGGATTCCCACCCCTCCCTTCATTCGCTCCGAATACATCATAAACACTCTGTACCCATCCACCTCCAATTCCCTTCCCAGCTTGAAATTATGTTCCTGCACAAAAACAATGTCTATAGCATAACGTCTTAAAAATCCCTTTACCCACAGACGCTTCTCACTCACACACAATCCATTAATATTCACTTTCATGCACCGGAAACCTACTTATGTGATTTCACCCTCTGCCCCATTTCACCTTTCACTGACATGCTTCCAGTGTGTCTGCTTCTTCCACTTTTCTCTCCACTGCCCACTTGTGGCTTCCCCTGATCCAACACTGGACCAGGCGTACCTTTAGAGCTCCCACGCACCACATCAACCCACAGCTTTTTCCCTGGTCTCTGTGCCGGGGTCAAAACATCATCCGAGTTGGAATATGTCGCCGCCCTCTTACGGTTGACACTCTCTGCATCCATTTCCAACTCACTGGATGCCTCCCTGTGAATCTCAGCATTCACCTCAATCACTTCCACCACTCCTGGCGAATCATCTGCCATGTTCGCCAATCTTCCAAGTTGCTCATCTTCAATCTGAACAGTACTCCTCACCATTCTCAAGTTATCCTCAGAAACCTTCTTCTCAAAGGATTTTTCCTTCACGTTCACCAGTAGGCCTCCCTCTACCCGCACATCACCAATCTGCACAGTCTTCCCGTTCTCCAAGGCAGATGCCTCACATCCCACTAACTGTGACAGTGATGGGCTGGTACCCACCAGTGGCAGCTCACACTCCACTTCCTCACTCCAGGAAGTGCCACTTCTTTGTACAGGTGACTCATCAGCATGGCCCACCTCCGGTTCCGGCTCTTTCACCATCTCACTACCTAGTTCCTGTCTCTGCTGCCATCTCCCATACTGGGCCGCCATATGGTCATATGCACCACATAACCTACACGTCTTCTGCTGCCCAGCGTAGTACACCATTACCTGCGTCCTAAATGCGTCCAGTATGACGTAAGATGGGATGGAATGCCTCAACGTCATCTTGAGCGTGAACGTACCATCCGGCAAGCCGGCATACGCCCCATCCGTCCATTTACCAGCCATAGCCAGGTGTACAGGTCCATACTGTTCAAATACATTCCGCAGATCAGGCTCGTCCGCCTCAAATGGCACATTTCGGAGTTTCACCCATGTGTAATGCCTAGACACGTTGATGAGTCGACACGAACACGTATCGCTGAATTAACGTCTACCCTCCTGTCCTGGTACTTGTCAACCAGCCGTTCATACACTCCAGCTGATCTCAACTTGACGAAAATACGATAGGCACCATTTAGGCACACACCATACAGTTCTTGATCCGCAGCACCATAGGTGTCACGGATAATTTGCGGTAAAAGCACTTGTGCAGACTGAGGCGTTATTGCACCACGCACCAATTCAAGGCACACCGTGTGCACACGCCTTCTCACAGACTGCGCCATGTTGTGAAAATATAAGTCTCCTCCAATGGCCAGCAGAGGGCAGTAGTCACACGTCCGCACTCTGCTCAGGTCAAGCGGCGAATAACTACTACCACCGCTAAAACATCTACTACTACTATTACTACTACTTATACTATTATTAGTACTACTATTACTTCTACCACCACCACTACAACTACTACTACAACTATCACTACTTTTCTCGTCCCAATTGTGGGTCGAAACATTGTCATAATGTTTCTCTCCTGAGTGCGGGTTTCTGATGGACTTTCAACCACGGTATTGTGACATTCATTCCTTATTAATTATAGGCAGACATCCAGTTTAAATGTCTTACAATCACATGCTGTGCGGAAAGACTACCGCCTCATCCTCCTATCACCAGTTACTGCTTCCCGTCTCAGTAGTAGTAACCAGTTTTAGTATATGTACTGCCGAAGCAAGTACATATACAAGTACATATAACAGTGACTCAGGCAGAGACGGTTGGTCGTTGAGTCAACGGTACACTGGTTACTGGTAACTGGTTACTACTACTGAGACCCGTTCTCAAAACACTGTATGATTCCTATGGGTTTAGAGCTTCCCATTATTATAATTATGGGGGAGCGCTAAACCTGTAGGATAATACAGTGCATGTAGGGGGGAATGGAAAATATTCAGGTTCAATTCAGGGAACCGGAGCATAGATTCAATTCCCTGATCATGAGCCCCTCACCAGCGTCAAGGAACCTCCCTTGAGAGGTAGAGCTTCCCAGAGAATATAATGATATTCTGGCAGGTGGTGGCGGCAGCCGAGTGAGACGTGGCGGCGGCGGCGGCAGACAGGTGATGGCGGCAGCGGCGGCGGTGGTGGTGGTGGTGGTGATGGTGGTGGTGTGTGGTGGTCACTGGTCGTGTCTGAACCACGCTCAACCTATACCAGGTAATGATCACCTCCTCTTCCTCCTTCCTGAGCGAGACACAGCCTGTGTTAGTACATTGTTTGCAAGACATGATATGCTAGGATTATTTAAAACCAATATGTTGAGTGTTACTTTATCTGTTGAGAGTGTTGCTGTATATGTTGAGAGTGTTGCTGTATATGTTGAGAGTGTTGCTGTATATGTTGGGAGTGTTGCTGTATATGTTGAGTGTTAATGTATCTTTTGAGAGTGTTGCTGTATCTGTTGGGAGTGTTACTGTATATGTTGGGAGTGTTGCTCTATCTGTTGAGTGTTAATGTATCTGTTGAGAGTGTTGCTGTATCTGTTGAGTGTTACTGTATCTGTTGAGAGTGTTGCTGTATCTGTTGAGAGTGTTTCTGTATCTGTTGGGAGTGTTACTGTATCTGTTGAGTGTTAATGTATCTGTTGAGAGTGTTGCTGTATCTGTTGAGTGTTACTGTATCTGTTGAGTGCTAATGTATCTGTTGAGAGTGTTGCTGTATCTGTTGAGTGTTATTGTGTCTGTTGAGAGTGTTACTGTATCTGTTGAGTGTTGCTTTATCTGTTGAGTGTTACTGTATCTGTTGAGTGTTACTGTAATTTTTAAGAGTGTTATGTATCTGTTGAGAGTGTTATTGTGTTTGTTAAGAGTGTTATGTATCTGTTGACAGTATATTCGTGACTTACGGTGAGCAGGTTACATGCAGCCTTAACAGCCCCCTCCTGTAGTTGATAGACTGTAAACTCTATTAACCAACCAACCTTAATCCCAATTTTAGAGATTATTCTTGCTGACGTTGAAAAGGATGCATGTAGCCTCATGTACTTGCTAGGCTTTGAACCCATGAACCAAAATAGTATTTCACCCACCGCCAACAGCAGGGGTATGTGGATGCGAATATCAATAAGTAAGTAAGTTTATTCATGTATACACAAATACAGTTACATAGAATTATCATACATAGCAGCATATGTGTAGAGAACATATGCTGCTATGTATGATAATTCTATGCAACTGTATTTGTGTATACCTGAATAAACTTACTTATCAGTGGCCGAATATCTGCACTATGACCTCACAGATTGCATATAGTTGCAGAAGTGGATCGATTTGCCATCATGAACGTGACAGTGACAGATGTATGGAGCCCCAGAGCAGACAAGTCGAGCGATGGCAGGGTCAACTGGTCACAGGTGTTGCTCGCCCCACAAGTCGACTATTCCAGGAAAGCCAGGAAATTATGGCCTCTAGATCCACAGTGTTCTTGGTAAACTCTCCCTCTATGTTGACCTTTGTGTTACATAGGATATGTACACCGAGAGGTATTTCTCAGCGTTCATATGCTGAGAGTTTACTTTAAATCCATATTTTTGGGATTAAAGTATTCTTGTCTAGTGGTGAAAAGGTTACGTGTAACCACAATGACTAGTTATATGTAGGATTTGAGACCCACTGACCAACGAACCAACCTGTGCTTGTTTTGTCTGCCATTACAAGGGGGTAAATCACGGCATAACCTGACGAGCAGTGAGAAAGACACCAATGTTTGCAGTGAAACCTTTATTTCTGTTTTATCCACCACTTTACGAAACGTCTTAATGAAAGTTTCACTGTATGTACGCCTGCAGTGTCTTTTTCACTGAGTTTTTCCATATTGCCTTAGTTCCTAATTTTCCCGCTTGTTCTTATTTCACAACATTATTTTGTATATTTGTAATATAAAGTATCTTGGTATGTTTAGTTTATCGTCCTTTTAGTATCTACACACGCACACGGGGCCAGGAGCTGCGACTCGACTATTGCAACCACAAGTAGGTGAGTACACGCGCGCACGCGCGAGGGATGGGACTATAGAAGAGTCAGATTTTCGTTATATTCATGTGGAAGAGCTAAACCCGTAGGGATCATACAGTGCCTGAAGAATGGGACGCAATCGAGTGTGATCTTATTAAAGGACAAGGTGTTCCAATTCATTGGATCAAGAGACTTTCACTAGCGCCAAAGCACCGGCGCCACTTGAAAGCTCAAATGAAACCGAAATGCAGGAATTATTATTGTTACTTTTATAAATGAATGTTTAGGTCATATTTCATCCGCTTTCGTCATGCATCGGTTACATTATTAAGGAACTTAGCATCAATTAGCGGAGGGTGGAACGAGCCACTGCCATTCATTGCCACTGAATGATCCACACGGGTTTAGCACTTCACTTACACATACTACTAATAATCAAGGAACAGTCAAGCACTATGTACCTTGATAGACAATGAGTGCTTAGTAAGGATAAACTAGGTTAGGATACCTATGGATTCTGGCCAATAGTTATTGTTAGACTAGGTTAGGTTATCTTAGGTATAGATGCCGAGTTAAGGTTCGTTTGGTGTATCCTTTTTTTTTTTTTAATTTTCACTTTTGCCAGTGTTATCTGTTTTTTTTTTTTTTCACCTAAGACCACATACACACACAAATGTAGCCAAATCAATAATTTTACAGGTCAGGACGTAAATAAATTACGCAACATGAAAGTCACTAGTGACAATTGTCCTCAAACAAATTGACATCTTAAAACCAAATAAGTCACCAGGCCCTGGCGAACTGCTTTCAAGGATTATAAAGGGATGTAAGCAGGAACTTAATAAAATATTAGCTAGGCTCTTCAGCAAATCGCTACAAACGGTATCCTGCCAGTAGGCGAAAAATGGCAGGATACTCATTCACAAATCTAGAGATAGGTCGTTAGCTTCAAACAATAGACCACCCTGCCTAACTTCAATTGTAGGAAAGATGATGGAATCATTAACCATAGGCGAAATTCAAAGCCACCTCGAAAAAATATAAACTATTCAGTGAATCTCAGCACGGGTTTTACGAAGGGGCGTTCATGCCTTACAAATTTAGTAACTTTTTACTAAGATATTTGAAGTGGTAGACCAAAATAAAAGAAAATATATGATATAGTGTATATGGATTTCAGTAAGACCTCTGATAGAGTATCACACAGAAGACTGCTGAAGAAGTAGCAATACACGAAACAAGTAAAGAAATTCTCTCTTGGATCGAAGCATAGTTGACCGATCGACAACAGTGTGCAAAAATGAGAACTCAGGGTGGAGACCCGTTATCTGTGGTGTTCCACAGAGGTCAGTATTAGGCTCTTCATTGTTTACATTATACGTAAATAGCTTAAATGAGGGAATAAATAGCAGTAAAACCAAGTTTACCGATAACTCTAAAATAGGTCATCAAAAAAATTTTGATGAGGACACAAAAAACTACAGATAGACTTAGATAGGTTGATGCCGTGGTCAGAGAACCGGCAGATGCAGTTTAATGTAGACAAATGTAAGGTTCTATTCCTGGGAAAAGAAAATAACTGTGGCACCTATAAACTACATGTAGATCTCATTCAAAATGAAAGCGAAAAAGATTTAAGAATTCTGGTTAGCAGTAATTTAGAGCCATTATTGTGTTCTTGTGATCATGGAAAAAAATTAAATATGCTAATCCCATTTTAACTCCCGTTTTTTTTTTATTTCATTTAATCCTCCTCTTGCATGTTGGCATCATCCGTGTTCTAATGCTGGTCTCCTTGATCCTGCGTGCTCTCCTGGTATGTGCGGCCTTGCCTCTGTGTTCTCCTGACCTCACCTACGTGTTCTCCTGACCTCATCTGAGTTCTAACCTCACCTACGTGTTCAACTGGCTTCGCCTCCGTATTCTATTGACCTAACCTACGTGCTCTCCTGACCTTACCTACGTGTTCTCCTGACCTCACCTACATGTTCAACTGGCTTCGCCTACGTGTTGTATTGGCACCCTGCCTTCTGTTGACCTCCGCGGTTGTTATCCTCACTTTCGTCGTGCTCTTCCTGTTTCCATAACGAAATTGCTCTGGCCGTGATGTCATCTCTGTTCTAAATCTCCGTATCAATTGAGTGCATCTTCCCGGCTCCTCCTGACATAAATACCGACGTTCTTCCTGGCCTGCTGGTTGTATATCCTTCGTATCTCCGATTTCGGTCATTGCCACTTTTCGATTTCTGGTGACCTCGATACTTCTGGGAACCTGGTGACCTGTGATTTGAGGACTCTGGCGGCTACCTTGGAAATCATGGCGCCCTGGGGACTTGTGGTTCTCTTTCGAGAGACAGGGTGGAGGTTCGGTTCGGGCTTAGACTGAAGAAGACCTGGCTGTTGTCCTTCCCTCGCTCGGGAAACTCGTGGACTCGCTACCTGCTGGAGGCTGCTACAGGGTTCTTCACCTCCTCCATTTATAATTCTACACACCTCAAGTACTTAGGTGAGTGAGCAGGGAAGGTAGGGAAGGGTGAGAAAGAGTAGAGGGAGGGGAGGAGTAGACGTGTAAATAAAAAAGTAGAAGTATGACAAATAAGTAACATTCAAGAAAAGATCCCTGTAGTAAAGAAAAAAAAGAGTGGGAGTGGATAAGAGAGGATAGGATTGGAAGGAAAAATGAGACGAGAGCAGTGTTCTCCATCAGGTTACCTGGGTGAGGCAGAGCCGCCCTTGAGAGGAACAACACTGGTCATCAAGACTCACTCGGTTGGTCCTCTCGCCCACTTCCCTCAGTTTCCCGTCATCGCCCTCGTCAGGAGCCCCGCCAGGTGAATCTAAATCTCCACCGGATCTATCTGAAATCTGTTCACCTGTATAACATATAAGGGTTTACCGCTTTTCGAATATAATAGTAATAATGAAGTGTGTTCACTAGAGTCACTCGTATCTACATTTCCCCATTATACTCCTCACCGTAAATTGTTACTTTACCTCACATACTTTCTTAATCCTAAATACCATAACACACGTTCATTTCTACCACCTATTTAAAACCTGAATACCTCCCATTCCTCAAGCTTTCTATAACCACCATGGGTTTAATTCTTCCCCATGAGTATAATAATAGCCTCACATTATCAAAGAACAGTAAAAATAATAAGACAATGAGGTCACATGTGACTTCATATGTTAGGCCAACTTTAAAGACCTTCTGTTGTCTTATTATTTTTACTGTTCCTTGATAATTTGAAAAATCACGAAAACATTTCGAATATTACTACCCACCTGTTTCCTGTGATCTTATTGCATATAGTATATATACATACATACACGCGTACATAGAAAATTACAACTTTCAGGATATACAATACGTGAAATTCAAACGCTATTTTTCTAGTTCTGAAGTATTTCTTAAATTACATTAAATAAAGCTCCTCTACTGCCATTCACCAGAGCCATCATCTCCTACTGGAACTACATGAGCGTGGAGGAAGCGTGGAGAAGGTTCAAGGGCTCCGTCAGCAGGTCCTCCTACAGGACTGCAGGTAATCATTGCGTTCTCCCATCTTTATTTGCTTCAGCTTGAGTGTGGATCATTTTTTATTTGCTCTCCCACATACTCCATCTCTCTCTTGTTCCATGCTCTCGAGTCATTTATGTTAATTCATCTATGGAGTCTTCTAAAACTTTTATAATTTTAGTTATTGGGTATAATAATTAACGCATCAGTGCGATATTTCAAAATTATTATTGAGCAATTATTATTTCAAAATTACGAGGTAAAATATGTGATTAAAAATTTCTGCTTTTCCATTATATATTGTTTATATTTTTATGTTCATTGAGAAGCGCTAAACATGTACGGCCCATGGAGTGCATTAGAGTACAGATGAGCAACTTATTTCCAGCCTTTCATAAATTCGTCCGTGAAAAGCTGGAGAACTGGAAGTCCATTTATGTGACGGTCCTAAGGAACACCAGCCGCCTCCATCTGGTGTATTACGAACACCTGCGTGAGGATCCCTTGAAGGAGCTAAGAGCTATCCTGGCCTTCCTGGGAGTGAGGACCTCAGAGGCTCGTCTGGCCTGTCTGGCCAGGCACCTCGACGGAGTAGCCAAGGGCGGCCAGCGGGAGGTCTACCCGTATACTGCCTGGGAGAGGGCTATGTTCCAGCGTGCCTTGGCTCAGCTCGATGTCCTCTTCAGACTTCGAGGCTTTCCTCCACTCCCTGATTACCGTCGTTACAAGAGCTGATGTCTCATGTGATGACGGGATAGGGTCGCGGCTGAAATCTGTCTTCGCGGGATCCAATAAGAAATAATTAAAGATTAACTTCCATTAGTATATACCTCTTTCTGTTAATATAAAACAACACTTAATATTGCCGGCAAACATTTTGTAATTATAAAAATAAATAATTGTATATAGTTTTATTCTATCACTATTAATTTATCCCTACGTCGCAATATCGCTTTTTCATAATTAAAACAAAATCGAACGTCGTAGAAAAACGTAAATTTGATCTATTTTAGTATGTTTTTACTTCCGCTGACAAAGTTCCTCCAGTGAAAGTGCAAAGAGACAAGGCGGAGCTCCTGCTGTAACATCAGCTACCTGCGTGGGTGACTGTCTCTTGGGGCAGGCAAACCACAGTATTGTAGTAGACAATAAAAGCCTTATGTGACTGTAGAGAAACGGGTTGAGGCAAATCTACCTTATGCACAAGTCGTGTGATGAGTTAAATTACTAATTTTAGTGCCTTTGCCTGTAACAGTTTTAAATCTCTAATTAATTATGAGTTGTGTCTTTTACACCTGTGTTCAGAAACAATCTATAGTACTACTGACCAGTCAGGCTGTTAGTTATAACTTAAGATAAGATCAGCTACTTATGAATGATCTTGGAGTGGGTGTAGGTGGGTGTGAGTTGAACCTGATTAGCTTGTGCTACTAGGTCAGTTGCCGTGTTCCTTCCTTAAGTGAATGTGACCTGACCTGACTAGGTTGGGTGCATTGACTTAAGCCGGTAGGAGATTTGGACCTGCCTCGCATGGGCCAATAGGTCTGCTGCAGTGTTCCTTCTTTCTCATATTCTTATGTAATAGTCTCCTGGGCTCGCCTTTTGTGACCACACAAATAGCTGCATAAAAGCTTCAGGTACATTCTAGTGCAGCAGTTTTAATAGTGCCACCTGAGCGGTTATAACGTTTCCTGTGCACCCCGTGCTCATCCTATGAACTGTGGAAAATTGCATTTATCTGTACGTAACTCATAATGTACATAACAGTAAATAACAAAGATAATTATTATTTATCAGTTAGACAAGTAGGAATTTGGGACACCTAGGTCGCAAAAAATGTCCCCCTTCGATACCTAACACTGTCATATCCACAAGTTGCTCTGGACCTATTAATTATAAATGAAATATACATACACCAGGAATTCTAGTAAATTTACAAATTTGTGGACTATATTAAAATTAAAAAATGATTATATATAAACACATTTACATAACAGAAGGAAAATATCTTAATATCACTCACCAGTTTGACTGGAGATTAATGTGTCATATACAGGACCCCCCCCTTTTGCCTACATTTATGAAAAATTTACTGGCCAGAATTTAAACATAAATTAGACAGCTTATCTGATGCTCCTGGAGTTGTCCTGTCCTGTCGCCTGCTATCTCAAGTTATGCAGGAATGCACATCCAACAATTTTGCCTCCTATTTGAGAGGTGTCAACCCAATTTTAACCTCTAGAGCACGAAAATTCTTCACATTATTAATTAATGTCTGTTCAATTCAAACAACAATGGCGAGTGTCCTTCTGCACAGGCGCAGCTTCCCATTTTCGATAACATAAATTTTATTAAATACAGTATGGTCATCTATTTACATATAACTACTGTATTTCTGGAAAATATATACAGTATTTTCCACACTGCGGCCGGGCGGAGTTCGTTGCTAAACGACTCAAATTGCTCATTTGGCAATGGTGGAGGACCTGGATACATATAGGATCTGGCATCCACACGGTGACATATTACACAAGATTTAATCACACTTTTTACACTTTGCCGTCCTTGTGGAATACTGAAAGTTTCCCTAATACAATTTAAGGTAACTTGTACCCCACCATGCATTACATTTTTATGGGCATTTAGAACAATCAAATTTGTTAGATGACGAGTTTTGGGCAGTAAGATAGGGTGTTTAGCATAATCACCCAATTCAGCATTTTGTAACCTACCTCTGCACCTAATTACATTGTTCTCTAAATACAGCCCCAATTTCTCTATTATGGAACCGTTCACAATTTTTCTTTCCATCATCAATTTAATCTCATTTCCATAGATTTCCTCCCGTACCCTCTTTATCCAATATTCAAGAGGATGTGAAAACTTAAATGAAATATTCATCTTGTTTAGAAATTTAAGCACCAACTTAGTTACATTGATTAGTTTGGGTAAAGAAGAATACTTATTTATATCAATGGCTAAGGGAGGACAAACTATTGGAGTGGTGGTCACAGTAATTTCAACAGGAGCAATATACTCCTTTTTGTACAGGCCAATTAGCTTTATTTACCAACCAGCTCGGTTCTTTAAACCATGATACAGCATTTACAAATTTAGCATAAGGTAAACCTCGAGACAAGAAATCAGCTGGATTCTTCTCACCAGGTATATGATTAAATGTTAACATATGCTGACCCAAACTATTATACTTCTCTTGCATCTGATTAATTTCAGCAACTCTGTTTTGTACGTACACAATTTTACTGTTTCCATTACGAATCCATTGTAAGGATACCTCATTATCAGACCAAATTACAGTGTCACTAATATTTATCTCCTGCAACTTATTTCTTATATAATTAGCTAATTTGACACCTACATAAATGACTGTTAATTCCAACTGAGGTAAGGTACGTGATTTAATTGGAGACACTTTAGCCTTAGACATAACAAGAGAAATAACACTATTACATGGAAGGTAAGCAACTGCTCCATATGCCAATTTTGAAGCATCACAAAAAATGTGGAGTACATTTTTTTCCATTTGGATTGGCCACCTGGCATGGGAACTCCAACATTGGAATTTTCTCATAATCACCAATTAATTAATCCCACCTGTTAATGAATTTCCCAGGTAGAATTTCATCCCAAGCACATTTAAGTTTCCATGCTTCCTGAATTAATAATTTCCCTCTTATAGTAAGGGGTGACACTAAACCTAGTGGATCAAAACATTTGGAAACTTCAGCACACAAGACTCTCTTAGTTAATTTATTGGGCATACTGTAATTATTAGGTTTTAACATTAACAAATCTCTCTCAGTATCCCAAGTTATTCCCAATACATTACTACATTTTGACACTTCATCTCCAGGGTAATCTTTACTTATGTTGTCCTTTAATTTGGACGAATTGCTATTCCATTCCCTCAGAGGCATATTTGCACTTTGCATTATTTTATTAGCCTCTCCATAAGTCATTAACAGTTCCTCTTCAGTTGACGTCACACCCAGGAAATTGTCCACATTAAATTGTTTGCTCATTACTTTACTCAATGGACTTTCCATACGTTTAAGGTGTGCATTTATCATCGCTTGAAGTAGGAACGGACTGGATGTAGCACCAAATAATACGCTCCTAAAGCGAAAGGTTTTCAGAGGGCTAAGTGGGTCAATAGGATTCTCAGGCCGTAAGAAGCGGGTACAATCCCGGTCAGCCTCTTGTAAACCCACTCTTAGTAAAGCTTTACTTATATCAGCCGTAAAGGCATAATGCTTCACTCTGAAATTTAATAAGATATCTCCTAATTTTTCCGTCAACGATGGACCTGTCATCAAACAGTCATTTAAACTAGGTACATTTTTGTTACTCCTGGCACTACAATTAAACACAATCCTCAAAGGAGTGGTCTTAGAATCTTTATTCACTCCGTGATGTGGCAAATAGTGATCATAAATTTTGGCTTGCTCAGGAGGTACCTCTTCTATAAATTTATTAATTAACTGCTCAGCAATTATATCATTATAGGCAGTTAACAATTCTGGTGTCTTACTCAGTTCGCGGAGCTGAGCCTTTAATTGTCCATATGCCATTCTGTAATTAGTGGGCAATTCTGGATGGTTCAGTCTCCACGGAAGTCGTACCCAGTATTGTCCAGATTCAAATTTTACATCTTTCAGGTATTGCTCCTGAGTAAAAGAATCATCTGGACTTTCTTCATTTACATTTATTCCAATGCTGTCTAATTCCCACAATTTATGCACTGGCTCAACACCATCCTCTATGGAAGAATTATACTGGGGTACGATTTCATGAGTAAGACACACAGTTATGGTATTTGTAGTTTCCTCTAGTCTTGTATTATTATTACGAGGAATCCTACCATACATTACATGTCCTCCTGCAGTCTTCAAAAGGGTTACAGAACATTTCTTTACCATACCCTTTACAAAGGAGGCATAATAGTCACTACCTATCAAAATATTTATTGGGCCTACAGAATCATCACTTATACCAGAAGGTGCTAAATTTACATTATGTGAAAGTCTTTCTGTAGCTTTACTAAGTCCTACTGTAGTTATTTTCTCTGGAAGTCTATCTACAATTACTGCATTAACACGTTTTTTCTCATTGCCCAACCTGACAGTTACATAAACAGTGTCATACAATTGAGACCTTTTATCCGAGAGAAAACCAGATAATTTTAAAATTGTGGGATCTCCCATCTGTACTTTCATACCATCAAGACATTTACGTTTTATGAAAGTATGCTGGGATCCCTGGTCCAATAATGCATTTACATTTTTTTGATTTATGCCTCTTATCATCAATTTTTACCTGTAACACAGGTAAGGCTACTTCAGCAAAACCATCATTATTAACATTAGCAGCAATTTTTACATTAGCTACTGTTGTGTCAGGATTGTCAACATTATCATTATTATCAACATTATCATATAGACCTTTACACATGACTATATGGTGTCTTCCTTTGTGACATTGGTAACAGTTGTTTAATTTGGCATGACAGTCTTTTACATTGTGATTACCTAAACACCTGATGCATCTGTCAAGTTCCTCCAATCTTTCAACTTTATCATTCCATGAATTGTATGCATTGCAATTCTTAGAAAAAATGAGTACCCTTGCAGAAGAGACAATCTCTCTTTTCTTTGACTGGTTTCTTATTAACTGGGCTACTCTTAGGAGGGTACTTATTCTTCTTACCTTGTGGAGAATCATTATTTCTGATTCCTGATACTTGATATGCACCTATGCAACTCTTTTTAGGAAATGAATTTTGATTATTAACACTGGGATAATTTCTCCCTTTGTGAAACTTGACAGATACCTCAGAGTTATTATGTGCTGCATCTTTAAAATGAGTTAGTTGGCTGGTCTGCAACTGCACAATTAATTCTTGTAGACCTAGTCTTATTTCCTCCAGACCAAAATAACCCTTGTGATATTTGTTCGAGAGTCATTCAAGTGTTTCATAGTTTAATTTATTCTGTACAATGGCACTCAATAACCAGTCTGATTCCTTCAGATTATATTTATTACTTAAAGTTTTGAGAGTGCTCTCCAGTTTAATTCTAAACTGCTGTAAACCTTTGTAAGTGTGATCTGGGGATTTTAAACTAACAATGATATTCACTAGATCCAACCTACATTGTTCTATATTACCATAAGTGACTTTCAACAAGTCAACTGCTTCCTTGTAAGAGTCATCTACATTGGGAAAGGCTTGTATGAGTATGTGAGCATCTCCTCTTACCTGTCCTTTGAGGTAAAATAATTTAGTTACACAGACTAGGTCACTCCTGTCATGCACAGCTGCTTTAAAAATTGACCAAAATTCCTCCCAATTTTCTCCAGGATTAAACACAGGTAAACTCGGTGGCACTCGATGTATGCACAAGGCTTATTCCTCTAAGAAAAAGGAGGAGTAGATGTAAAATAGAAAGAGACAGGCGCTCCCTTTACAGGCGACGGAAAAGAATAACAGAGCGGCTAAAAGAGGTCAATATATCTGAAATGCGTAGGGAGACACTGGTCAGAGAAATAGCAAGCATCGAACTTAAGCTAAAAGAATCCTTTAGGAGTCAGGAATCGCGGGAAGAACTAAAAGCCATAAATGAAATCGAAAGAAACCCAAAGTATTTCTTCTCCTATGCCAAATCAAAATCGAGAACAACGTCCAGTATTGGGCCCCTACTTAAACAAGATGGGTCCTACACAGATGACAGCAAGGAAATGAGTGAGCTACTCAAGTCCCAATATGACTCAGTTTTTAGCAAGCCGCTAACCAGACTGAGAGTCGAAGATCAAAATGAATTTTTTATGAGAGAGCCACAAAATTTGATTAACACAAGCCTATCCGATGTTATCCTGACGCCAAATGACTTCGAACAGGCGATAAATGACATGCCCATGCACTCTGCCCCAGGGCCAGACTCATGGAACTCTGTGTTCATCAAGAACTGCAAGAAGCCCCTATCACGAGCCTTTTCCGTCCTATGGAGAGGGAGCATGGACACGGGGGTCGTCCCTCAGTTACTAAAAACAACAGACATAGCCCCACTCCACAAAGGGGGCAGTAAAGCAATAGCAAAGAACTACAGACCAATAGCACTAACATCCCATATCATAAAAATCTTTGAAAGGGTCCTAAGAAGCAAGATCACCACCCATCTAGAAACCCATCAGTTACACAACCCAGGGCAACATGGGTTTAGAACAGGTCGCTCCTGTCTGTCTCAACTATTGGATCACTACGACAAGGTCCTAAATGCACTAGAAGACAAAAAGAATGCAGATGTAATATATACAGACTTTGCAAAAGCCTTCGACAAGTGTGACCATGGCGTAATAGCGCACAAAATGCGTGCTAAAGGAATAACAGGAAAAGTCGGTCGATGGATCTATAATTTCCTCACTAACAGAACACAGAGAGTAGTCGTCAACAGAGTAAAGTCCGAGGCAGCTACGGTGAAAAGCTCTGTTCCACAAGGCACAGTACTAGCTCCCATCTTGTTCCTCATCCTCATATCCGACATAGACAAGGATGTCAGCCACAGCACCGTGTCTTCCTTTGCAGATGACACCCGAATCTGCATGACAGTGTCTTCCATTGCAGACACTGCAAGGCTCCAGGCGGACATCAACCAAATCTTTCAGTGGGCTGCGGAAAACAATATGAAGTTCAACGATGAGAAATTTCAATTACTCAGATATGGTAAACATGAGGAAATTAAATCTTCATCAGAGTACAAAACAAATTCTGGCCACAAAATAGAGCGAAACACCAACGTCAAAGACCTGGGAGTGATTATGTCGGAGGATCTCACCTTCAAGGACCATAACATTGTATCAATCGCATCTGCTAGAAAAATGACAGGATGGATAATGAGAACCTTCAAAACTAGGGAGGCCAAGCCCATGATGACACTCTTCAGGTCACTTGTTCTATCTAGGCTGGAATATTGCTGCACTCTAACAGCACCTTTCAAGGCAGGTGAAATTGCCGACCTAGAAAATGTACAGAGAACTTTCACGGCGCGCATAACGGAGATAAAACACCTCAATTACTGGGAGCACTTGAGGTTTCTAAACCTGTATTCCCTGGAACGCAGGAGGGAGAGATACATGATTATATACACCTGGAAAATCCTAGAGGGACTAGTACCGAACTTGCACACGAAAATCACTCACTACGAAAGCAAAAGACTTGGCAGACGATGCACCATCCCCCCAATGAAAAGCAGGGGTGTCACTAGCACGTTAAGAGACCATACAATAAGTGTCAGGGGCCCGAGACTGTTCAACTGTCTCCCAGCACACACAAGGGGGATTACCAACAGACCCCTGGCAGTCTTCAAGCTGGCACTAGACAAGCACCTAAAGTCAGTTCCTGATCAGCCGGGCTGTGGCTCGTACGTTGGTTTGCGTGCAGCCAGCAGCAACAGCCTGGTTGATCAGGGGCTGATCCACCAGGAGGCCTGGTCACAGACCGGGCCGCGGGGGCGTTGACCCCCGAAACTCTCTCCAGGTAAACTCCAGGTAAAGACATATTATTTGTTGGAGCAGACTGATTAACTGCCTGGTTTACACATTTTAATTTATTCAAGGCCTGACTTTTACAAGAAAGAATCTTTTCCTCTAATTCATAATACTGATTATTTATAAGATCTACTTCAATCTCATCTACACAGTTTACTAACAAATCTCCTTCATATTTGTTGTAATATAATTTGTAAGAATCATATCTATTACCTAAAGCATCTAAATACAATTTTAAATCATCAGTATTCACAGTTTCTTGATTCATTAATTCCAAACATTTATTATATGCCTTGGTTACATGACCCTTTCTAGCTTGCAATGACGCTTTCTTTGCTCTATATTCCATATGTTTGTCTTCTATATTAATTTCCTCATTTTCAGCCATGATTCAATGTATTAAATTCAACTTAATAACACTGATTACAACTCACAACACTGACACAACCTACGTTTGAATAAATCCCAGCTACTTGAGCTTAGCAATTACACATGCAAGAAATTATAATATAATTTTAAATGTGCATTAATACAAACCTTTAGCCAAACTTGGCTTATCAAAATTATTATTATACAAATTAATATAATCCTTGCCAGAATTTGGCATAGCAAATTAATATTATACACAATATAATCTTTAGCCACACTTGTCTTATCAATTACACATACACTGATATAAATCTTGGCCAGAATTGTCTTATCAAATTAATATTATACAAATACCTTAATATAAATCCTAGCCACTTTGGCTTTGCAAAATTATTATACACATTAATATAATTAGCTACACTTGGCTTATCAATTACACATACACTTATACACATTAATATAATCTTTAGCCACACTTGACTTATCCAAATTAATATTGTAATAATTATAATCCCCTACACATTAAGTAAATTTGTGAACTTAACATCCACCTCCTTCTGTTATTTCACATATAATTATTAAGCAATTAACTAATTAATGATTTCACTAATTACCTCCGGTTCAAGAAGGACCAACGGGCAAATTAAATGTGGAAAATTACATTTATCTGTATGTAACTCATAATGTACATAACAGTAAATAACAAAGATAATTATTATTTATCAGTTAGACAAGTAGGAATTTGGGACACCTAGGTCGCAAAAAATGTCCCCCTTCGATACCTTCCACTGTCATATCCACAAGTTGCTCTGGACCTATTAATTATAAATGAAATATACATACACCAGGAATTCTGGTAAATATATAAATTTGTGGACTATATTAAAATTAAAAAATGGTTATATATAAACACATTTACATAACAGTAGAAAAATATCTTAATATCACTCACCAATTTGACTGGAGATTAATGTGTCATGTACAGGACCCCCCCTTTTGCCTACATTTATGAAAAATTTACTGGCCAGAATTTAAACATAAATTAGACAGCTTATCTGAGGTTCCTGGAGTTGTCCTGTCCTGTCGCCTGCTATCTCAAGTTATGCAGGAATGCACATCCAACAATTTCGCTTCCTATTTGAGAGGTGTCAACCCAATTTTAACCTCTAGAGCACGAAAATTCTTCACATTATTAATTAACGTCTGTTCAATTTAAACAACAATGGCGAGTGTCCTGTGCAGGCGCAGCTTCCCGTTTTCGATAACATAAATTTTATTAAATACAGTATGGCCATCTATTTACATATAACTACTGTATTTCTGGAAAATATATACAGTATTTTCCACATGAACAGTATTACATAAAAAATTACAGAGGTAACAATAGGTCTTTATCAAACCCTGCCAGGCATAGTTACATCACGAAAATATATATTAGTTACTTTATAAATTAAAATTCTTTCATATAGCTAATGGACACAATGCAATATGGAGCGACAATCTCAAAAACATTTAAGTATCTTATTATCACTAAAACAAGCACTACTGGGCTGCATTTTCCTTGAAAATAATTCAGTCATCTCGACGCAAAATGTGAATAGTCTTAAAATTTTAGATATCGTATCACTAAGAATGAAATATTTCGCTATATCCTGTACGGTTTTCATGGAGGCGACTCTGACAGGTTGGATGTCTGGACGCTCTGAAGATATAGACTTGACTTGTACTCACTAGAGCGCAGGCGAGAGAGATATCATAATCTACACCTGGAAGATTCTGGAGGGACTGATCCCTAATCTGCACACAGAAATCACTCCCTACGAAAGCAAAAGACTTGGCAGGCGATGCAACATACCCCCACTGTAAAGTACGGGCGTCAATGGTACACTACGAGAAAACACAGTAAGTAACTGGGGCCCAAGACTGCTCAACAGCCTCCCACCAGCAATAAGGGGAATAACCAATAGACCCCTGGTTGTCTTCAAGAGGAAGCTGGACAGATACCTAGTCAGTGCAAGATCAGCCGGGGTGTGGTTCGTACGTTGGACTACGTGTGGCCAGCAGTAACAGTCTCGTTGATCAGGCCCTGATCCACCAGGAGGCTTGGTCATTGACCGGACCGCGGGGGCGTAGATCCCCGGAATGCCCTCCAGATAGTGTATGTCCCTGTCTCTGTCCGCACTTTACATTTGATATCATGGCATGTCTATGATATGTGATAAATGATAAACTTTATTTCTTAAAAAATATAATTTACAACTAATTCATAAGAACATAAGAACATAAGAACGAAGGAACACTGCAGAAGGCCTACTGGCCCATGCGAGGCAGGTCCAAGTCCCTACCGGCTTAAGCCAATGCACCCAACCTAGTCAGGTCAGGTCACATTGACTTAAGGGAGGAACACGGCAACCGACCTGTTAGCACAAGCTATCAGGTCCAACTCACACCCACCCACATCTACTCATGTATTTATCCAACCTATTTTTAAAGCTACACAACGTTCTGGCCTCTATAACGGTACTTGGGAGTTTGTTCCACTCATCCACAACTCTATTACCAAACCAGTACTTTCCTATATCCCTCCTGAATCTGAATTTTTCCAACTTAAAACCATTGCTGCGAGTCCTGTCTAGGCTAGATATTTTCAGCACACTATTTACATCCCCTTTATTTATTCCTGTCTTCCACTTATAAACCTCAATCATATCCCCCCTAATTCTACGTCTTTCTAGAGAGTGCAGTTTCAGGGCCCTTAGTCTATCCTCATAGGGAAGGTTTCTGATACATGGGATCATCTTTGTCATCCTCCTTTGTACATTTTCCAGAGAATTTATATCCATTCTGTAATACGGTGACCAAAACTGTGCAGCATAATCTAAATGAGGCCTAACCAAGGATGTATAGAGTTGAAGAACAACCTGAGGACTCCTATTATTTATGCTTCTTGATATGAAGCCAAGGATTCTATTAGCTTTATTGCGAACACTTATGCACTGTTGTCTTGGTTTCAGATTACTGCTAACCAGAACTCCTAAATCTTTTTCGCAATCCGTAATATTAAGATCTACATTATTTAGTTTATATGTGGCATGGTTATTGTCCTGTCCAACATTTAGAACTTTGCATTTGTCTATATTAAACTGCATCTGCCACTTCTCCGACCACTGCATCAGTCTATTCAAATCTTCCTGGAGTGCTCGAATGTCCTCGTCAGAATGAATTCGACGGCCTATTTTGGTGTCATCGGCAAACTTGCCGATGTCGCTCTTTATGCCCTCATCTATGTCGTTTATGTAGATTGTGAACAGCAGGGGGCCCAACACTGACCCCTGTGGAACACCGCTCGTGACGCTTCCCCACTCTGATTTCTCCCCATTTATGCAAACTCTCTGCTGCCTATTTGTCAACCATGCCTCTATCCAGGAAAAAATTTCTCCTCCTATTCCATGTGCTTTAATTTTCCTCAATAGTCTCTGATGTGGGACCCTGTCAAAAGCCTTACTGAAGTCCATATACACAATATCATATTCATTACCATGATCTACCTCCTCAAATACCTTAGTGAAAAAAGTTAATAAATTCGTAAGGCAGGAACGCCCCTTTGTAAAACCATGCTGAGATTCGTTGATTAATTTATGCTTTTCAAGGTGGCTACGAACTGCCTCGGCAATTATTGATTCCATAAATTTTCCCACTATGGAGGTTAGGCTTATTGGTCTATAGTTCGAAGCTAAGGACCTGTCACCTGTTTTGAAAATAGGTATCACATTTGCCATTTTCCACTTATCTGGCACCATGCCAGTTTGTAGTGATATGTTGAAAAGATTAGCCAAAGGTGTGCTAAGCTCCTCTTTACATTCCTTTAGAACCCTTGCATACAGTTCATCAGGGCCTGGGGATTTGTTAGGTTTTAATTTATCTATTTGCCTAAGGACCATGTCACTTGTGACCCTAATAGTGCACAGTTTATTATCGTCCTGTTCTACATAATTTATCATTACTGGAATATCGCTGGTATCCTCCTGTGTAAAAACTGAGAGGAAGTATGTGTTAAAAATTCTACACATTTCCTTATCACTGTCAGTGAGCTGACCCGAGGAACTTTTGAGTGGGCCTATCTTGTCCCTGATCTTACTTCTGTATACCTGAAAGAATCCTTTTGGGTTAGTCTTCGATTCTCTTGCAACTTTAACCTCATAATCTCTATTTGCTTTTCTAATTCCCTTTTTTATTTCTCTCTTTAACTGAATATATCGATTTCTTAATTGCCCCTCTCCTCTTTTGATTTGCCTATATATGCCTCTCTTTTGACCAATCAGATATTTTAATCTATTGTTCATCCATTTAGGATCATTTTTGTTTGATCTGATTTCCCTATTTGGAACATAATTTGAAACATAATTTGACTGAGCAGGAATGGTGATTTTTAACATACTTTACGAAGAACCCCTCCCCCCCCGGTTATACAAACCTTACTGCCAAAGTTTTTTTTATAGTCTAGACTTAGACTTAGAGTAAGGCTAGACTCTAGCCTTACTCTAAGTCAACATGTTACAGTCTACTGTTACTTCTAGACTAAGGCTAAGCTATAAGCATCTCTGAATGTATGGTTTATTTAGAGATGACAGATGACAGGAAATGCAGTCTGCGACTGTTGTGGGTGGCATCCCGGGAGAGGACCGTAAAAAAGAAACCCCCAGTGGAAATAAACCAGACAGTTTGCTTTCTTTGCAAAAATAAAGAGGCGGCACAATGCTGGTACTGGAACAATACACACACAGCCTGCACATAGGAGAAAGAAACTTATGATGACTTTTTTGGTCCATCGTCACAAGCTTCACTCTCCTATATCCGAGGATATTGATGCGAAGGGTCTCCGTGGCCTGGTGGCAAAAGCTCTCGCTTCACACGGTGATTGTCCGGGTTCGATTCCCGGCGAAGGGGTAGAAACATTGGACGTGTTTGCTTACACAGGTTGTCTATGCTCATCCATCAGTATTACTGTAATTATTGTAATCATGGGGGGGCGCTAAACTCATCCATCAGTAAAATAAGTACATACCTGGGTGTTAGTGGACTGGTATGGGTCGCATCCTGGGACAAAACTGGCCTAATTTGGCCGAAATGCTCTACATAACAATCGGCTTTCTATGTAGTAGTATGTCATTGATGCCAGCTAGGCCTGTATACCTCGTACATGTACTTGTAGTAAATAAAGATTAGTAAGTAAGTTTATTTAGGTATACACAAATATGGAAATAAGTAAGGACTCCAATGGAAATAAGTCACTCTGTCTGACTTTTTTGGGTTATCCCAGGTTCTCTACACATATGCTGCTATGTATGATAATTCTATGTAACTGTATTTGTGTATACCTGAATAAACTTACTTAGTTACATAGATTATCATTTATAGCAGCATATGTGTAGAGAACCTAGGATAACCCAAAAAAAAGTCAGTGATTTATTTCCATTGAGATCCTCTAGATATTATTATTATTATTATTCGTCCTCAGGGTCACTGACAGTTTATGGAATTAAGAAAGTGGTCGTCGCCATGGTTCGTGCTTGTGATGCCGGCATCACTGTCCCAAGGGCTCATGTGGTCCCAAAACCGTTACAATCTTTTAACCCAACAGTGAAAAATCTATTGTTGCAATATTATTTTACAATTTTTTTCTTAAAAATGCTGCAGCTATCAAATAAAGTATAATTTATTATATAACTTCATTTTGAAAAATACTTGCATAAAGTTGGTCATATAAATATACCTTGCAATGCATGTAATTATATACAAATAAAATTAATATTATATTTTCTTAATTTTACAAAAGGAAAGTAGATGGTAAAAAGGTTAAGTCACATAATTATTTAGCAAGGGACAGCGGAGATCATTTTAAAATATTAGAAGAAGTTGTAGGATGAGGGTGATGAGGTGGTGAGGGCGGCGTCACTCGTCCACTCTCACCGCTGCTGCTTCTCTGACGACATCACTCTGCACGCTCCTCACACCTACGCTCTAATATTGGTAAGGGTACTCTTCCACGGTACCATTGGTAAGGAAACTTCATAGTACCATTGGCAAAGGAACTTTTTTCTTTATGTATATTAATGGCAGTGATGATGGATGAAAGATAATAGTGATGGTTGTTGTGAGGTGGGTGGCCGTCCCTCCTGCGCCACCCCACGATCCACATGGTCGACATTTTTCTTTTCCCGTCTTTGGCTCTTAAGAATTTTTTCGTCATATTCGATTAGCTAGTTAATGGGGCCGTCATGGTTATTCTCAAGTTTTTATAGTCATTTTTTAAAAGTACGGAATGTTAAAATAATGTAAGTGACGGGTGTTGGATGCCGGTTTTACACGGCCTCATACCACTACTTTCCTGGAGCGAGGTTCTTTATGCTGGTGAAGGACTCTAGATCCAAAAACTTTAATATTTCTTCCACTTTAACCTGATTGCCTCGTTCCCCAGTGAGCTTAGCGCTTTTCCCTAAATATAGTCCCCATATCCTGCGGAAAGGCCCCCCCCCCCCACCTACCTTCACTATAGGTTCTTTGACATTGAAGGGTTCTTGATCAAAGGAATTTAGTTTCCCTCCGTTTGAATCAAACCAGATAGATTACCTATTTCTAGGCACCACGACCCCTTTTGGTTTAGCGCTTCCCCCTAAATATAGGCACTTGTTACCATCCCTGGCAAACCCCCCCCCCCCCATTCTTCATAGATCTAAACTTACTCCCTGTTCAGAACATCCACACTTAACTACTGTGCAATCTATATCTACAGGACCTTAAATTCCAATATTAACCTTGACCTAAAACGCTTTCTTGATAGTTGACAGGATCCACAGGCATAACACCAGACACAAACATCTGACATTCCCCGTGTTCGACTAAATCTTTACAAAATTTCAATGTGTCAAAGGACCTAAAATCTGGAACACCCTACCTGAAAACTCTAGAACTGCAGACACATTCATCACTTTCAAAACTACAGTTAAAAAACATCTTATCTCCCTGATACCCCCCAACAACTAACTACATGATAACCACCTGGTGGTTCACAATTACTCACTCACCCACTGACTATAAACCCAGAAATACTAATCTTAATCTTAAAATAATGAATCCTAACTAGTCATAAGTTTGCCTATGGTACTCCAATATACACTATTGTGCCAAAACAAAAGCATTCACAATGCTAAACTCAAACTATAATGTAGTCACTTAGCCTTAATACCATAATCTAATAATTTAAAGTTAATCATTAATCTAAGTACCCGAAATGCCTAGCCATGCTAGGTGTCCTACTCCTAGTGGCCCCCTCTGTAATTATTTTAAAACATGTAAACCACACAATATCCAAAATCTGAAAACCTGGCATTGTAATCCTTAGAGAACAAGCTTGATTGATTGAGACACACACTGGTAGAGGACTCCCCATCTAATAAATCTTAGTTCACATCCCCCAGGATCTGTTTCCCTGCGATTTTTTTTTATTTTATTTAAAACAGTTCATACAATATACATAGTTACGTATAAAAAGAGGCATTATCAGTGGCTGTTCCGGTCCACTAAGTAACACTATTCATAATGTTTCTGATATACACCTAACTACATAACAATAAGAGTGAACCCCCCCCCCCCCCCCCCAAAAAAAAAAAAAAAAAAAATAAATTATTATACTCAAAAAGTTGTGCTAAACCACAATGATGAACATGTACTTTAAACAGTTCTATGTACTCCATACATTATCGTTTTTAGTTTAAAACATTGCAATGCATTAATAAATAAAAGAAGCCTTAGCAGGTCCTCCACAGAAAAAAAGAATTTACATATTCGCAATGCTTACATGTTTATCTGAGCTGACACAAAATATCCCTCGTATGCTTTTTATCATTCAAATATATTACAATATGCATGAAAATTTTAATTATACTTATGAAATTTACTAAAGAATTAATACAAATATTAAGCATTCTTAAAACTATTCAAAACTTTTAAAATAACAATTACTCTTTATGACAATATATAAATAACTTTACTATAGTGAAGAATGTCAACTAATATGACATGGTGGCCTGGTGGTTAACGCTCTTGCTTCACATGGTGAGGGCCTGGGTTCGATTCCCAGCCAGAGTAGAAACATTGGACGCGTTTCTTTCCACCTGTTGTCTATGTTCCCCATCAGTAAAATCGGTACCTGGGTGTTAGTCCACTGGTGTGGGTCGCATCCTGGGACACTGACCTAAGGAGGCCTGGTCACAGACCGGGCTGCGGGGGCGTTGACCCCCAGAACTCGCTCCAGGTAAACTATACACTGGATATTGAAACACACCTGTATTACATATACCAAGAATGTATATTATTAAACACGTATTATGTTTAACAATCCAGATGTTTGACATGTTTCAGAGCCATTTCAGACTTGCTCTTTCACACACTAAGGTTGATAAAGAACATTATAGCCCCTAATCGAATTGATAAGCCCCCTCTCGCTTTTCAGGAAAACATCACTACAGTTAAACAGTGCTAAAATTCTTAGTTCTAGCAGTTCTATGTCCATGTAATTCATATTTCCCTACCCCCTTATACAGAGACCAGTCCACCCAGCCATTACAACACTAATTCGCGCAACCCTCTCAGTCATACCTCTATACAATACCGGAAAGTCTATAGCCCATCTACGTCCATACACTCTCATTTATACACTGTTTTATAGAAATGTCCTGCTAAAGCCCTTGTTCGTTTGTTCCCCCCCACCTCCCTCATCACCCATGATATAGATATAATCTGCCACTAAATACATGACTGCCCTCTTCACACTATCTCCCACTCCCTCTATATCCAAACTCAGTGCCCTTAATACCACTAACCCACTCCCACCCACCATATCCAACACTGCGAAACCATAGACGTGCCCTCTCGATATGCTTGCAGAAATACACCACATGTGCTGTTTCCTCCCCCCCACACAAAACAACATTGAGACTGCAAAATTCCCATCCGATACAGTCTTGCTTTAGTTGGCAAAATCCCATGTAAAAACCTATACTACATAGTTTCCCTCGCCCTTGACTTCAACCGTAACTTGCTGAATTCTCCCCAGATTCGTGTCCAATTATATAATGGAAAAAGTCCCCCCTTCCAACACCTTACCAACCTCCCCAAAACACTCCGTTAAATTTCCCGGATTTCTTACTTGCAATAAGTATCTCAACATACTCGTACACTCCTCTAAATCCCTCCCCCCCCTCCCCCACCACCGCCTCGCATCTTCCATCACATCCCTCACTCTGACGCCACGTCCCCCACCCAATCTCGGATAACAATGCTTCACGTACATGCTCTTCTGTCTGCTACCCAAAGTAATTAAACCTAAACCCCCCCCCTTTGCCAGCGGTGTCATTACAACCGTCTGCCTCAGCCAGTGACAACCATATCCCCATATAAAATTCAGTACTTTCCTTTGCACTTGCCGCACATTTCGCCACCAAGGGGTACACCACAGCCACGTGCCACAATTTAGGATAAATGAGTGTATTAACTACAATGACCCTCTGTTGTATAGTCAGACCACTCGTGCTTATTCCCCCTAACCTAAGCAATACCCTTTTAGAATTTGCCTCTAGCCCCATGTGCTGCCCCTCTGTACAATACTCCACAGATTTTTATCTGCTCTACTGCCTGCCATCCATACTTTTTTCCCAGTTTCCCTCCCACCCATGACCCAACCTCCAGCAATTTCGACTTTTCACTATTAACACTCATACCTGTTGCTCCACTAAATATTTCAACAATTCTGCTTACATTCTTTAACCCCTCCTCTCCCCCCACTAAGACCGTCGTGTCATCCACATAACCAACTATACCCGTAGCACCCCTAATTCTTACCCCCCCCCCCTCACTTCTACATTCATCAACCTATATAATGGGTCTTGGAGACATGCAAATAGGATCTGAGACATGGGGCATCCCTGCCTCAGCCCCCTACCCATACTAACCATCTTCCCCACCCTTCCATTTATTTGCACTCGTATTTCTGCACCTCTATATAAAGTTTCCACCCACTGCACAATTTCCTCGCCGAAACCCATCCTCATAATCATCCATAATGTCTCTACACAATCATAAGCTGCCTTCCAATCCAAAGCAAGAACACCTCTGCCGTCCATCCTACACTCTATATAACCCTTTATCCTCCCATGCCCACTAAACATTGTTCGCCCTGGCACGCCCATCTGTCCCCCATCTATAACCTTCCCAATTACTTTACGCAATCTATTACCTAAAACCTTGGCAAACAATTTATAATCCCCGCACATTAATGATAAGCCTCTATAATCTAGGATGCTATTCTGTACTTCCCCCTTTGGAACCATAACTACTACACCTGTCCTTTGTGTTAGACTCGTGCTTCCCTTATCCTTCATCACATTCACCAACTGCACCAAGAATTCCTTCATGACATCCCAGTTGCTCAATAAAATTCATTTGGGATTCCATCTGTCCCAGGTACTTTCCCGACACTCATCCCTTTTAAAGCCGTCCACACTTCCTCTTCATCTATAGGCCCTTCTATCATCGCTCTATCTGCTGACTCTAGGTTTCTCTGTATCCCCTTCTCTAAAATCTTCATATCTGCTATCTTCCTGTTTCCCCCTCTCATGTGCATCTCAAACCACTTATCAGCATAACCACTCATACTTTCCGTAGTTACTAACCTCTGTCCCATTGTATACCCTCCCACATCCGTATGTACGTCCAACTTCATCAGTCATTATCCTCTGTAGTGTCGTTAATCGCTGCAATACACAGGCGGATGGCTTATCTCCCCATAAAACATCTTCCAATCCACCTCTCAATCTCTCGCCATCAAATCTTGCATTCTGCATTTCTATCAATTGCGCTTTGATGCCCTCAATCTCTTGTACTGGATAAACCCCACTAAAACCTTCATAGCACTGTTTCAACTGCCCTTCCTTTCCATGGGTTAATAATTATGAAAGCCTTTTCACGGTCATCTCTGCATGGTGTGAAGGATTCAGTCATAGGTATTGTACTCTGACACCACCTTCTCAACACATCAGCATCAGTACACTACATAACTCCATTATATAGCTAAAATAAAACTACATGGTCCCCCATATTTATGCGTCAGTTCCCTGATGACAAGCTTCCATGCCATTCCCTGCAAATTTAGCGCCACACCAGAGTTCTCTTCGGGGCGACTAGGCACTTTCCTAAATGAAAAAAAAAAATCCACCTTTAACCCATTGCAGAGTCGTCTAACCAAGAAAGAAGTCAGCAATGGAAGTTTGAAAAAATTATAGGAAAGCACTAGGCTTGGAAAAAGCTGTAGATGAGTGAAACTCGTAAATGTCATGGAAGTGAGAACCTTTGGCAGCTTTAATATCAGATAAGAAAGTACACAAGTAGGGTGTGTAAGAGTTCGACCTGCCTAGCATAGGCCAGTAGGCTACCTGCCGTGCTTTTTTTGTAAATTTTGAAATTCAGGTAGGTTAGGTTTTTGATTTTAGGGTAGGGTTAGGCAAGTTGTATTAAGCTCTACATAAAGTTTATATGTAGCATGGTTATTTTCCTTTCCATTTCTTAGAACTTTACATTTGTCTATATTAAGCTGTCCCACTTCCACTATTGCATCAGTCTATTCAGATCTTCCTGCTGTGTTCTAGCATCCTCCTCAAAATTAAATCACTTGCCTGTTTTGGTGTCCTAACTATAAATTAAAAAGGGCTGCACAGCAGGTGTCCAATTGGGGTTGAGGGATTATCTAGGTGGATTGAAATGCTGTGACCTAAATATTTATCCTATGGAGCAGGTAGGAGAGATGGTTGCTCATATTTTTCAAAGCATAGTTTAAGCTGTCCAAACAAAAATGAACCCTAAAGAGATTCACTAATTTAAACATTTAGTCAAGAGGCATCATTTGAGGAATAAATATATTAAATTAAAGAAATCAGAGGAAATAGGCCAAAAGATTATGGAATTCAACCTAAAAGGTCTAATATTAAAGACCAACCCTAAAGCTTTCTTTCAGGTGTATATGAGGAAGATTAGAGAAAAGGTTAAGATCAGCTTACTGCCAATGATGCAATCTTGAATGTTTATTTCTTATGCAGGAGGACCCTAGCTAATTTGCAGAAAAAAAAAATTATGCAGGTCAGGACCAAAGCTATGTATGATCAGGCACAAAAAAAAAAAAGCCATATGGACTGTTTTCTAGGGGTTATAAAAGAATACAAGGAGTAGCTTTGTAAACCATTAGTCTACCAGAGAAGCTCCTGGCCAATTTGAGGAAAATTCATAACTTTAGACTATCTTGTCTTCAAATCATTAAATGCTGTACAAAGAAAAATCTTTGGTGTTTACGGATAAGAACATAAAGAAGGAACACTGCAGCGGGCCTACTGGCCCATGCAAGACAGGTACAAATCTCCTACTGGCTTAAGCCAATGCCCCAACCTAGTCAGGGCATGTCACATTCACTTAAGGAAGGAACACGACTGACCTAGTAGCACAAGCTAATTAGGTCCAACTCTCACCCACACATGTATTTATCTAACCTATTTTTAAAACTACACAATGTTTTAGCCTCAATAACTGTACTTGGGAGTTTGTTCCACTCATCCACACCTCTATTACCAAACCAGTGCTTTCCTATATCTTTCCTGAATCTGAATTTTTCCAACTTAAAACCATTGCTAAGAGTCCTGTCTAGGCTAGATATTTTCAGCACGTTATTTACATCCCCTTTATTTATTCCTGTCTTCCATTTATACACCTCAATCATATCCCCCCTAATTTTATGCCTTTCTAGAGTGCAGATTCAGGGACCTCAGTCTGTCCTCATAGGGAAGATTTCTGATACATGGGATCAACTTTGTCATCCTCCTTTGTATGTTTTCCAGAGCATTTATATCCATTCTATAATAGTGACCAAAACTACAGCATAATCTAAGTGAGGTCTAACCAAGGATATATAGTTGAACAACCTGAGGACTCCTCTTATTTATGCTTCTTGATATGAAGCCAAGGATTCTGTTAGCTTTATTGCGGACACTTATGCACTGTTGTCTTGGTTTCAGATTACTGCTAACCAGGACTCCTAAATCTTTTTCGCAATCTGTAATATTAAGATCGACATGTGGCATGGTTATTTTCCTGTCCAACATTTAGAACTTTGCATTTGTCTATATTAAACTGCATCTGTCACTTCTCCGGCCACTGCATCAGTCTATTCAAATCTTCCTGGAGTGTTCTAATGTCCTTGTCAGAATTAATTCGACGGCCTATTTTGGTGTCATCGGCAAACTTGCTTATGTTGCTCTTTATGCCCTCATCTATGTAGTTTATGTAGATTGTGAACAACAGGGGCCCCAACACTGACCCCTGTGGAACACCGCTCGTGACGCTTCCCCACTCTGATTTCTCCCCATTTATGCGAACTCTCTGTTGCCTATTTGTCACCCATGCCTCTATCCAGGAAAAAATTTAGTTTAGTCCGTTCCGTGACCTTTCTTGTATCCTGATCTGCTTGTATGCCGAGTCAGTTTTCCTCAATTAAATTAATTGAAATGCCATTAATCCATTCCAGTGGAATTCCTGCTCATCTATCAGTTAGTCTAATATGATATAATAAATATAAATAGTAACATAGAAACCTGATATATACTCTAGAATGAATAAAATGTCTTTATGCGTGTAACAAATGGAGGCGGTCATTCCTGCCATCTAGTGATGGTATTCAATGCCATCTAGTAACAGCCTTTCGAAGCTTGCTTATTTTAGGATGTATTATTATTATAGTATTATACTATGTATTATAATGGGGAAGTGTTAAGGGGCAGTATAACTTTTTTTTTTTTACTGTTAATATTTGTCAAAAAGATATGCCAAACAACTGAAAAAAGAACGGTTTACTGAAAATATCCTTTGGCAGGATCATAGTCCTATATGGAACAACGTAAGGTTGTTTGGGCACTTGGTACCGAGAGAACAATGCTAATACAAATTTTTCTTGATGCACTTTCCTCTAAATATCTTATCTTTATTCCACACAAAAAGTTTTAGTTCTTAGACTTTTGCATAAAAATCTGCCCTTTACTCCCACATAAATCCCAAAATATTTGGAATACAGTGGACCCCCGGTTAACGATATTTTTTCACTCCAGAAGCATGTTCAGGTGCCAGTACTGACCGAATTTGTTCCCATAAGGAATATTGTGAAGTAGATTAGTCCATTTCAGAGCCCCAAACATACACATACAAACGCACTTGCATAGATACACTTGCATAATTGGTTGCATTCGGAGGCGAGTTATGCAGGGGTCCACTGTATTTCCAAAAGTGCATCACTAAAATTAAGAACAATCATTATTTTACAATTTCTGTGAAGATCATCCTACTTAAGTAATAAAGGCATAGGAAAGAGAAATAAGTGAGTAAGTTACTTCTGAGATATAGGCGTGGAACGCAGTTTCGATTTTGTTCGCGAAAATCCAGTTTGTTTCGGTGGTTTCCTTGGTAAACTGATGTTCTAATGCAGTTATCCTCTTCAAAACGCAGTTTTCTCTTGCTGAAGGCCAAAAAATACGACGAGGGGTAATTTTATATCCAATATTGCTGGTGGACTCGCTCCCTATTGTGGCCTATTTTATTCAGTTTAGAGTATATAGTATGTTTGTTATTTATAGTGTTTATTATATCACATCAATTCTGATAGATAAAAAGCCATAGAGTTGATATAAGCGTAATAATGAAGTGATTTCTCCTGCCTCTCTGGAGCGGGAATACTGCCGGTGTTCCCAGATGGTTCCCGATTGGTTGGAAGACTACGGATAAGCTCCGCCTACTTTTTGATGCCAAATAGTCAATTATTATACTAGAAAGAATAATGCAAGAAATAGCGATAAAAGGAAAAAAATCCAAAAAATATATATGGGTGGAGAGCAGATGCACTACCCACATCGCCTTCACCATACCTGGTATAAATGACTATAATTTCTTGTAGAAATGTCATTTAACGTTGATTCTGGTACCACTGTTGCCAAAGTTCAGCTATTTTTCTATATGATTAACTCAATTTCATAATTTTTTCGAAAAATCGCTCGCACGCCTCGCACTTTATACCGCCACTTAAACCCGTGGAATTATACAGCACCTGTGGGGGGGGAGGGGATGGAAGGTATTCAGGCTTAATTTAGGGAACTGGAGCACAGATAAAATTTCCCCTAGATCAAGAGCCCCTTGCCAGCATCCTGAATTTTTGCTTGTATACAGAAGCAAAAAATTGACTAGTGATTGCTTGTACCCTGAAAAATTAGTGGAGTGAATGATTAAATTTTTTTTTTTTCAGTCCACCTTGGTGGGAGACGGCTAATGTATTCATAAAAAATGCTGGCTAAAATTAGCAGGTGCCATTTTTCACGGCATATATTTTAATGCAACTTTATTTTCAGATGTGTGGTGCAGAGAAGTTATGAGAACTAGGGGAAGCCATTTTAAAAGTTTGAGCAAAATGTTTCTGAAATGGGTCTCTTCTAAGTGCTGTACTGTTCTGAGTTTGTCCCTGTCTGGGATGTGCAAGGATGGTTGAAGAATCATTAAGACCCCCTAGTGCAGAAACTAGATAATAAACTGCTTGGATAAACAAGGCTGCTGCTCTTCCTTAGAGACCCTAAAACCATCCTGCATATTAAAAAGGTAGACGTTTGCTAATTAAACTGAAATTTTATGGAAATGTTAGATTAATTCACATTTGTGGTTTCAAGTAGATGGCTTCTAAATGTGTACTAAAGTATTCTGCCACTGGGCCATGTTTTTATTTGTTGACTCGTTTATATCTAGTAATTAGAATGTGTATGGTGTTACTGGAGGATGCAGCCAGGGGTGGTTTTGTAGGGCCCAGGTCCCTAGTGCTTGTGCTGCATGCTTTTGTCCCAGTGCCCCCTAAAAATTTAATGTGAAGAGTGGGACTATTATTATTGTAGTTTGATTTATTAAGGTGTAAAATTTAAAAATCTTAACCCTTTGACTGTCGAGACCCCTGCTCGCAAACTTGCTCTGTCAAAGAATTTTAAGTCTTGAAATGATAAGAGAATATTTTCCCAATGGTAATGACACCAAAAGTACGAAGTTTGATGGAAAACTTACGGAATTATGCTCTCGTGAAGTTAGTGATCTCGGCGATACTTGCACATCGGCGATTTCGCCCACTTTGAGCTCTATTTTCAGTGTTCTATTGAGTACAAGAAACCTGTTATTTACTGATTTCAGCTACCCAATAGTGGCCAGAAATTGGTAATTTAGCCAATTTCATGCAAATTTAAAGATGTCAATTTCAAAATAAGGTCCAGAATGAACATTGCAGACATTCCTTGCATTAAAATATTTTGTTCATCAGTCATGTCTCCAAGCTCCTCTTGCATTACTCTTGCTTTCTATTTTGAATTTTTATTCAAAAGAAATTAAGATTTACTGTTATGCAGACTTGCATTATTGTAATTGTATAAATAATGCCAACCCATTCATGACTGCGTATTAGAATGGCTATTTGGACACCTAATGAACAATGACGTTATTTGTTTACTCTTGAACATTGGCAAAAATCGAACATTTCTGCTACTTTGAACTCAATTTCTAGGTCCTTTTCATCAAGCCAATCGAAATCTTTTTTTCTGTAATTTCTTCCATTCTATCAAATGAGACCAAGAAAACGAGAATATAGCCTTGAATACTATACGAAAATAACACCAAAGTTGGCATTTTAATCCATTTTTTTTTTTTTTTTTTTCTCTCTCGTGTACTGTGCTGTGCAGGATTTTTTTTATACTGTGCACTCTGACCACAGACCCATTCTCTCACATGTGGACCTACCAGCTTTCTCCCGCTCAATTTGAAGCTGCTAGAATTTTGGAGTTTAAATACGTCAAAAATGCTGGCTCATAAGGCATGTATGTATCGGAAAGGGTTAAAGGGGGGAGAACAGAAGACACTAGGTGTCTTGGCAGGCAGAAATTTCAGGAGGGACATTTGAGGGAGCAACTATACTTAGGGTTGAACTCTAGCCTGTTGAATTATAAGAATAACTTTTCTGCCCCAGTGATTTTAATGAAAAGGCTGGAACCTCTGAGGCTCCAGCCTTTCCTAACATGTCAAATCTTTAAGGTTTGACATGTTAGGAAACTGCTTTTGGGAGCTTTGGCAGTCCTGACAGACGTTAATAAATTAGTATGAATAGGCACACGTGACTGGAACACTACACAAATAACCTGCTCGCATGAGAAACATGTGCATGTTTAGGTATTGTTCCAGTCAAGGTATTGTGCCTATTTATGGACCAAACAGAAAAAGCATCTAATTCTTTGCAACTATAATGGCTCCCTTCCCTTCATGCTTGTTTTAGTTACTGGTCAAGTAAGACCAAACTTGTCATAAGGTTGTCCTATGTGCAGACTATTTTTGGCAAAATAAAATTTGGTGCCAGTGATGATATAAAACTTCCTTAGATGTCTGACTTAAAGTGAAGATGCATAGTCCTGATGCTTTATGCAGTATTAGTATTTTGGTCTTTAAGATTGTGAATTTTAATGGTGGTTTTCTATTTTCCAGGTAATTGGTATAGCCCTTGCAAAAAAGTAGCTTATAACAATGGTAAGAACCCCTTTTTTTTTTTTTTTTTTACAAATTACTTTCATATGCAGGATTAAAGCTTGTGAATTTGACTTTGACCAGAAACTAGTTGCAAAGGGAACCAGAATGAGGTGCATAGGGAATGGCATAACAAGAGGGAATTTTAGTACAGTGATGTATGTGGCAGTATGATAGTAGTAATGAGGGGGGGGGGGCACTGGTAATACTGTCAAAGGAACAAGAACAGGGGGGAATTGCAGGATAGCTAATGGCCCACAGGGGGTAGGACAGAAAAAGAGCCCACATACAGACAGGAAAGGTGAAGGGATAAGGAGAAGAGATAAAGAAGTTAAGTCACTTGGGATTACTCGTCTTATTAACTGGTTTTCTGCCGAAACTCTAGCTTCAGATGGTTTTGTTGAAGCATTCCTTGTATACACTAATATGAATCTTGGCCTTGGCTTTCTGTAATTGACCTTACCAGATGCTCAAAACATCCTTCACTTTTCCTATATTTTCATTGCCTTTTGGGACTTTAGCCTAGGTAGATTTTATCCTACCACTGGGCCATTTAGGTCTCCTGCATTGCTACTATGGCTGCAATTTTTTTTTTTTATAGCAAGACTAGGGACATTTGGATATCTTTACTGAAAAGTTTTGCATATGCTGTAGTGGTATTCATCTGTAGGTATCTGATATATAATTTATGTATATTTTAGTTGATCATGATGATCACTGGAAGAGTCTAACGATACATGTTGATTATTAGCCAACTCTGAAGATAATGTTCAATATACTATTTTTGTAAATACCATCTCAGATTAATGTTAGTTTTATTCCTCAGATTGATGATGATCTTCAAATTTATTAGTAAGTATTTTAAATTGGCAGTTTGGAGGGATATGTTGTGTATCTTTATACGTATATGCTTCTAAACTTGTATTCTGAGCACCTCTGCAAAAAGTGATTGTGTGAGTGTGGTGAAAGTGTTGAATGATGAAAGCATTTCCTTTTGGGGGATTTTTTTCTTTTTTGGGTCACCCTGCCTTGGTGGGAGACGGCAGACTTGTTAAAAAAAAAAAAATTAAATTGACAGTTTTCTTATTTTTATTAAGTTGTACTGGAAAAGGGTTTACTAGCCCATTGTTCCCAGCATTTTAGTTGACCTTTAAAATGTGCATGACTTAGAGGAAAGATTCTTATTCTCCTTGCCCTGTCATGCGAAAGGAAAAGTAATAAGAGCAAGAATTAAGATTAAAAAAAACTTGGACGATTGTATATACGTACATAGGTGTACATGCATGCATGTGTAGTGTAACCTAAGTGTAAGTAAAATTGTCAAGATATACCTGTTAACTTTTGTGTTTGAGACATGCCAGCCCACTTACCATCCTGTTAGGAAAGTGCAGGTTTTTCACTCGTTTAGGACCGTAGTACCTCCCTGGGTGGTTGCTGTCTATCAACCTATTACAGACAATAATGAAATTTATTTTTTTTATTGCTTTTTGGGTCACCCTGCTTCTGGGAAGCTGCCAATGTGTTACCAAAAAATTAACTTTTCCAAATGCTGTGTAAAGTGCAGCTTCAGATTTTTTTATTTGGCCCTCAGACTGTCCAGGATGACTTCATGGCATTTTGTGTGGAGTTTCAAGGTTGTCTATAAATTTTTATTGCTAAATGCTGTTTGCCACTTGGATTTACTAACACACAAATAGGGGTATGAAATAAGACTAGTCTAAAGATCATTTTTAAACTTACTGAACCAAAGTAATTATCATAAGTTGATTTATATAGAAATAACTCGTAGATTTGCAGGTAATGCTGAGAAAAACAAAAATGTTTGATTAGCCCTTGAGGCTGTCTCCAATTTGCTATTCAGTTTCTAGAATGCCTAAGTAACTTGTTAGCATTTTTTATTCTTGGGTGCAAGCATAAATTTCGGATCTAGAATTGAAATTTCAACCCAGTAGCAGTCTAGCAGGCAGTAATTTATTACTGCTTAATATAGTCCATATTTTTAGTATTGCTAATGGTTTTCATAATGAATTAATCCTGTTCTACCTGTGTTGTAAGAGCTCTTGCATAGCTAGTACTTGAATGACTAATTCATTCACCTTGGGGGGGGGGGGATGGTTTTTATTAAAGTGCCCTTTCCATGTAAGGTTAGCTTTTTTTTTTTCCAACATGCTTAAAAATGATGATTGATGACGAGTCCTAAGGTACAACAGCTACCTGTGCCAATTGGTGTGGACATGAACGAGGCATTTGCCTGATTAATGTGCTGTAATATAAGCTATTGTGGGAAATGTGTAGTCTTCCTAAATTGTTTTCCCTTTCAGGGAGGGTGAAGTTGGAGCATGGAATCTGGTCATTCAACCCTGATTGCCTCTTACACCAAAGTGTGATGTGAGGGTTTAGTGCCCTCACTTCAAATCCACACTTCTAGTTTGGTAAGAACCTTTTTCTGAAAGTGGTTAGAAAGTAAGTGCTCTTAAAAATGATGATTGATGACGAGTCCTAAGGTACAACAGCTACCTGTGCCAATTGGTGTGGACATGAACGAGGCATTTGCCTGATTAATGTGCTGTAATATAAGCTATTGTGGGAAATGTGTAGTCTTCCTAATTTGTTTTCCCTTTCAGGAAGGGAAATCTGCATGGAATCTGGTCATTCAACCCTGATTGCCTCCTACACCAAAGTGTGATGTGAGGGTTTAGTGCCCTGAGCAACATCTTTTAGGGTTGCTGAAGCTTCAGATCCACACTTCTAGTTTGGTAAGAACCTTTTTCTGAAAGTGGTTAGAAAGTAAGTGCGCTTAAAAATGATGATTGATGACGAGTCTTAAGGTACAACAGCTACCTGTGCCAATTGGTGTGGACATGAACGAGGCATTTGCCTGATTAATGTGCTGTAATATAAGCTATTGTGGGAAATGTGTAGTCTTCCTAATTTGTTTTCCCTTTCAGGAAGGGAAATCTGCATGGAATCTGGTCATTCAACCCTGATTGCCTCCTACACCAAAGTGTGATGTGAGGGTTTAGTGCCCTGAGCAACATCTTTTAGGGTTGCTGAAGCTTCAAATCCACACTTCTAATTTGGTAAGAACCTTTTTCTGAAAGTGGTTAGAAAGTAAGTGCACTTAAAAATGATTGACGAGTCCTAAGGTACAACAGCTACCTGTGCCAATTGGTGTGGACATGAACGAGGCATTCATTGGATTGATATACTGTAATGCAAGCTATTATAGAAAATGAGGTGGCCCTAAATTTTTGTTCTTCTTTCAGGGAAGAAGGGTAGAGCATGGAATCCCATTGGACAACCCAATGGTTGGTTCAACCTTGATTACCTCTTAACCTCCCAGAATGTGATATAAGGATTTAGCAACCCCCTGCTTGATAATCTTTCAGGCTTTGAAAAATCTTCAGATTAACATTTCTGCTGTGGTAAGCTTTCTTCAAACTATGAAAGTGATTTGATATTAGGGGGGATGCTCTGTCCAAGGAATTGGGCCTATCTGCCATTTGCTTATAGCAAATAAGAGTATAGCTAGTATTCAGCTAGCTGTTCAGTTAGTTAACTTGGGCAAGAGCAAAGTGATCAAGAAAAGAATTTAGGTATTGGATATCAGTTGGAAGCAGGTGGTATGGAAGAAGTGAATGTGTAGTCATCAGACAGATGTTATATAAGGCAAGCCATATAATATCCATGTAAGCAGCTGTGGAGGAAAGTTACTGTAGTGGTATTAACTTCCGTGGGTGAAAACGTGGATTTTAAGTGTTGCAGCAATGATGAGGCTGCAGACAGTGGAGAACGTAATAGTGTGGTTTAAGTATTCGAGTTCAGTTTGGAGATTAGGACAAGGTGAAGTGTTGCTAAGAAATGTTATCCAGAGTGCTGGAGGGTTACTGAGGTACCTTGACATTTGGGTAGGGAGCAAATTAAGAGGGGTAGGGGTATGGGGTTGTCCTAGGAAAGGGAGTGATCTAATAACTATTGATACATTTAGTATTAAACCATCTTAATTTTACAACACTTAAAAATAATCCTAAATGATGATTGTTCACAGACCTGTTCTGTAATACTTTTGAAGAATCCGAACGGCCATCTGATCATTTTTTCATGTGTTGTATCTAAGTGTTGCTTTTATATCTGATATATCTTCAAATTTCCAGGCAAGCAGTACCAAGCTTTACAATGTTAAAGCTCCTATCAAACATTAAGGAAGGCCCTAGACAAGGAGCTGATAAAGGAATGTTCTTCCCTCGATTGGACCCAATAGCCTCTCATGCCTTAGGTACTGTATGTCCCCCCCCCCCCTAGTTATTTATATTTGTTTGTAGCAACTGTAGAAAATTAAATGCAATTATACTTTAAGATATGCTAAACCCATTTTAACTTTAAGATTACTTTAGCTTAGAATGCATCCTTGTATGATGAATGATTATTATTCACAGACCTGTTCTGTAATGGTTTTGAAGAAATCTACAACCATCTGATCACTTCTTAATGTGCTATACTGAATTATTGTTTTTTGTATCTAATTGGTTCTATTTAATTTTCCAGGTAAGAGGCAGTCCTGAGCTTTACGTTTATCAATCTGGTTTCATCCCATCTTCTAATCTTCCAGAGTTTTTAATGTAAAAAATTTAAATAAAATGTCTACTGTACATTTTTTTTTAATATCTTCAGTTGGCCTCTATATGTAGGTATGAAGGGAAAGCTCAAGAGATTAACATTCTAAGCAGAATATAGGCTGTAAGGGAAGCCTAGTTGTCAACCATATTTATTAATATGCCTAATTTGTCTTGTGATAGCAGTGCTGTATGACCCTTATGGGTTTAGCACTTAAGATGATTTTAAAAGTAAATTGTTGCCACAAGCTAACTTATGATTCCTCAGACTCATTTGTACTAATGTTTAAATGCTGATTAGGAGATGCATTTTTCAGTTATTGCACAGCACCCAAAATTTGTTCCTATTGCCCTAACCTCAAGGGAGGTTCCTTGATGCTGGTGAGGGGCTCTTGCTCTAGGTAATTGCATCTCAAATCCCTGAACTGATCCTGAACACCTTCCAACCCTCTCCTACAGGTGCTGTGCAAGTGTTCACTGCTCCATTATATATACTAAATCCATTCTACTAACCATCTCCAGGACTTGAGTGGCCTCCATGTTGCTTTGACCACACTCCCACAGCATGTCGGAGTATTAAAAACAATTAGTCTCAATTCCCATTAAATATGCTTACGAATGTTTGCTGAAAGTCCAAGCTCTGGCCACAAAACATCCTTAACCCTCCCCTTCCCTCCACCCTTCTAGGATGACCCCTACCCCACCTTCTCTCCACTACAGATACACTGAAAGTCTGTTTTGTTCCATTCTCTGCCTGTCCAAACCACCTCAACAACCCTTCAGCCCTCTGGATAAGTTTTGGTAATGCCACACCTAATTTCCAAATTACGAATTCTCTGCAGAATATTCACTCGCCACTTTGCCCCGAGACATGACATTTCCACTGCCTCCAGCCTTCTCGTTGCAAGTCATCACCCATGCTTCACACCCATAAGAGTTGTGTATATAAGTGTTGGTATAACTATATTATACATTCCCCTCTGCTTCCACGGTATCTCTCAACCCCCATTCCACCCCCCCCCCCCGAGTCCTAAGTGCACCACTCCCTTTTCCCCTCGGTTCTGATTCGCCTCGTCCTTCATAGACCCATCTGACAGGTCCACTCCTAAGTATCTGAATACATTCACCTTTCATACTCCCTCTAATCTGATATCCAATCTTTCGTCACCTAATCTTTTTATCCTCATCACCTTACTCTTTCCTATATTTCGTTTGGAGAGAGTGGATCAAAGTAGAATGACATGGAAAGCATATAAATCTATAGGGGAAGGAGGGTGGGGTGGGGGTCGTCCTCGAAAGGGTTGGAGAGAGGGGCTTGGACTTCCAGCAGGCGTGCGTGAGCGTGTTGGATAGGAGTGGGTGGTGCTTGGGACCTGGCCCCTCAAGGAAGGTTCCTTGATGTTGGTGAGGGGCTCTTGATTTAGGGAATTGGATCTGTGCTCCAGTTCCCCGAATTAAGCCTGAATGCCTTCCACATCCCCCCCCCCCCAGGCGCTGTATAATCCTCCGGGTTTAGCGCTTCCCCCTTGATTATAATAATTGGGACCTGGCGATCTGTTGGAGTGTGAGCAGGGTAGTATTTGGTGAGGGGATTCAGGGAAACCGGTTATTTTCATATAGTCGGACTTGAGTCCTGGAAATGGGAAGTACAATGCCTGCACTTTAAAAGAGGGGTTTGGGATATTGGCAGTTTGGAGGGATATGTTGTGTATCTTTATATGTGTATGCTTCTAGACTTGTATTCTGAGCACCTCTGCAAAAACAGTGATAATGTGCGAGTGTGGTGAAAGTGTTGAATGATGATGAAAGTATTTTCTTTTTGGGGATTTTCTTTCTTTTTTGGGTCACCCTGCCTCGGTGGGAGACGGCCGACTTGTTGGGGAAAAAAAAAAAAAAAACTGCTAAATTCGTCTACCAACCTCTGCAACTTCTCTTCGGAATCTCCCAAAAGCAGTGTCATCAGCAAAGAGCAACTGACAACTCCCACTTTGATTCTTTATCTTTTTAACTCCACACCTCTTGCCAAGACCCTCGCAATCACTTTTCTTAATATTGTTTGCAGGTTTCACTGTAAACACTTTGTCTACACACCCCCTACCTTTCCTAAAGCTGCCTTGTTCATCTGCTATCCTGTCTTACTCTTAATTTTTTCAATAACTCTACCATACACTTTACCAGGTATATTCAACAGACTTATTACCCTATCATTTTTTGCACTCCCCCCTTGCCTTTAAACAAAGGAACTATGCACGTGCTCTGCCAATCCCTAGGAACCTTACCCTCTTCTATACATAATCACTGTTTTTGCAGAGGTGCTCAGAATACAACAGTTCAGAAGTTTATACGTATAAATACACAACATATCCATCCACACTGCCAATATCCCAAACCCCCTCCTTTAAGTGCAAGCATTGTACTTCCCATTTCCAGGAGTCATGTCCGGCTATATAAAATAACCGGTTTCCCCGAGTCCCTTCACTAAATATTACCCTGCTCACACTCAGCTCGTCAAATACCATTCGTGTCCATTCACTCCTATCTATCATGCTCATGCACGCCTGCTGGAAGTCCAAGCCCGTCGCCCACAGAACCTCCTTTTCCCCCTCCCTCCAACGTTTTTTTTTTTTTTTTTTTTCTTCTCCCCCTCAAGGAAGGTTCCTTGATGTTGGTGAGGGGCTCTTGATTTAGGAAATTGGATCTGTGCTCCAGTTCCCTGAATTAAGCCTGAATGCCTTCCACATCCCTCCCCAGGCGCTGTATAATCCTCCGAGTTTAGCGCTTCCCCTTGATTATAATAATAATAATAATCCAACGTTTTCGAGGACGACCCCTACCCCGCCTTCTACAGATTTATACGCTCTCCATGTCATTCTACTTTGATCCATTCTCTTAAATGACCAAACCACCTCAAACCCTCTTCAGCCCTCTTAATACTTTTATTAACTCCACACTCCGAATTTTCTGCGTAATATTTACACCACACATTGCTCTTAGACAGGACATCTCTACTGCCTCCAACCGCCTCCTCGCTGCAGCATTTACAACCCAAGCTTCACCCATGTAAGAGTGTTGGTACTACTAATAGAAGCAAGATGCATCATTTTCTTATATTAGTAGTCGAGCATTAGAGATCGTGTTACTGAAAGTAGTATCTTTATTGGGGTCAATATGCTTAGGTTAGCCCATTCAAACCCCTGCACAGAAGCCCTCCAAACTTTCCTCAGCACTGGTGAACATCCTTCCAGATGGATCGAAAAAACTGGAACCGACCTCCGCATGAACCAGCTACATGATCTGTCAAGTTAGGCAACAGACACTTCCCTGCTCCATGGGATATTACCCTATTCCAAACTACCATTCCAACATTTTCCCCAAAATTATTCTTAAATCGCCTTTGCGAATAATCACTCGGTTATTGCCATATTTTTTGACCTTGAGAAGGCATATGACACAACTTGGAGGTATAATATTTTGGCCCAGGCCCATTCCTTAGGCCTCCGAGGCAATCTACCATCCTTCCTTAAGAACTTTTTAACTGACAGACATTTCCGTGTTCGAGTCAATAATGTTCTTTCCCCGGACTTCGTCCAAGCTGAAGGTGTCCCTCAGGGATGTGTTCTAAGCACAACACTTTTTCTCCTTGCTATAAATGATTTGGCCTCTGTTCTTCCACCCAATATTTGGTCATCACTCTATGTTGATGACTTCGCTATTGCTTGTGCAGGCGCTGACTGTCACCTTATTGCAGTTTCTCTCCAGCATGCGGTCGACCGTGTTTCCACTTGGGCCACCACACACGGGTTTAAATTTTCAAGTACCAAAACTCGCCAAATTACTTTCACTAGACGCTCTGTTATCTCCGATCATCCTTTGTATCTCTATGGCTCCCGTATCCCCGAACGTGATAGTCAGGTTTCTAGGCCTTCTCTTTGACCGTCGGTTAACCTGGAAACCTCACATTACCTCTCTGAAGGCAACTTGTCACAGCCGGCTAAACCTTCTTAAAACCCTTGCTCATCTTTCCTGGGGAGCTGATCGTCGAACTCTGCTTCGCCTACATTCAGCCCTCGTTTTATCGAAACTCGATTATGGTGACCAGATTTATTCCGCGGCCTCTCCTGCTACTCTCTCTAGCCTTAACTCTATCCATCACCAAGGCTTACGTTTGTGCCTTGGTGCTTTTCGCTCTTCCCCTGTTGAGAGCCTCTATACAGAAGCAAATGTTCCATCCTTGTCTGATCGCCGTGATGCCCATTGCCTTCGTTACTATGTACGCTCTCACGATCTACACAATCCTTCCATTTATAGAATGGTCACCAATATTAGTAGACATTCTTTATTCGTTCGCCGCCCCTGTTTGCTCCGTCCCTTTTCTCTTCGCCTACATTCACTCTTGTCTTCCCTTCAGTTACCACCTTTATATGTTCATGTAGCATCTCACTTTTCCCTACCCCCCTGGGAAGTTCCAGCTGTTCGGGTCTGTTCTTTCTCACTCCCTTGCTCGAAAGCTCAACTGCCTACGGTGGCTTCCCGCTCTCTTTTTCTTGATCACTTCCACTCCCATTCTCATGCCACCGCTGTGTACACAGATGGCTCTAAGTCTTCAGACGGTGTCGGATTCGCAGTAGTGTTTCCGGACAGCGTCGTACGGGGGCATTTACTATCTTCAGCTAGCATTTTTACTGCTGAACTGTATGCCATTCTTGCAGCACTTATTCGTATCGCATCTATGCCTGTGTCATCATTTGTAGTAGTCTCAGACTCCCTTAGTGCTCTACAGGCTATACGAAAATTTGATACATCTCATCCCCTAGTTCTCCGTATCCAACTTTGGCTACGCCGTATCTCTACCAAACATAAAGATATTGTTTTTTGTTGGGTCCCTGGTCATGTCGACGTACAGGGCAATGAACAGGCAGACACTGCTGCGCGGTCAGCAGTACATGACCTACCAATTTCCTATCGAGGTGTTCCATTTCTGGACTATTTTGCTGCAATAGCTACCCACCTTCGCACCCGTTGGCAACAACGTTGGTCAACTCTGCTCGGTAACAAACTTCATTCTATTAAACCGAGCATAGGTTACTGGCCGTCTTCTTGTCATCAGTGCCGAGGTTGGGAGACCACTCTCTCCCGCCTTCGCATTGGCCACACTCGTCTTACTCATGGGTATCTCATGGAGAGGCACCCTGTTCCTCTCTGTGAGCAGTGTCAAGTTCCAGTATCGATTAGCCACATTCTGTTAGACTGCCCTCTCTATCAACGAGCACGCAGAATTTACCTCCAACGTCGTCTTCGTTCTACTACTCTCTCTTTACCTTCCCTTCTTGCTGATGGACCCTCCTTTAATCCTGACTCTCTCATTGACTTCTTGACAACGACTGATTTACTCCACAAACTCTGATGATACTTTTCGCACTCCCCTCAGCCCTTTCTAGTTCAGTCTCTTGCTGCCCTTTACCCTTTCACCATCCACTACCCCGCTGTTATCCGTAACCTATTACTCATCCATCTCCCTTTTGCCACCTGATGCCCTCGCTTCCTTCCTGCCCTGCAGCGCTGTATAGTCCTTGTGGCTTAGCGCTTCTTTTTGATTATAATAATAATATTCTTAAATCGCAACCAAAGCTTCGTCTTGAAGCCAAACATGATGCCTTGAGCTGTATTGATAACTTAGTCACACACAACGCACTTTCACAAATTATTTACGTTGATGGTTCTGTTCACCAGTCCACTGGTGCAGCTGGTAGTGCTGCTGTTGTCAGTGATGGCTCTCATAAAGAAATAGGAGCACGCATCAATAACTGGGCCTCTACCCTTCAAACAGAACTGTTTGCCATACTCCTTGCACTCAAATGCGTCCATGTATCTAAGGTTGACACTTTAATTGTAACTGATTCTCTGTCATCCATAAATGCGCTCAACTCATTAAGTATAAATTGTGGCATACTTGTGTCAGAAGCCAGACATAGGTATGGTAGGATTGTGGACAGTGGAGTCAGTGCACATTCTGTGGATTCCATCTCACATTGGTCTTCAGATGCATGAAAAAACTGATAAATTGGCTAAGCTGTAGGCTTTCAAAGAGGGAGTAGATTACAATCTTGGCTTGTCAGGTAGCAGTTTGAGAATAAGAAAAGAACTTCAATTGAACTTTATTGACTTAGACTTAGGGAGATTGACACAAGTCAGTTCATCTATCATCATTTCATCATGCAGGAGGAGCCACATGTCTATGGCGCATCCAAAAAAATAAGCAGACTCTTAGATGTCACTACCGCCCGGCTCCGGCTGGGTTACAAGTATCTTTGGCAGGTTAAATCCCCACCACCAGATATAGACCAAATGAAATGTAAACTTTGCCAGATGGACTATTGTCACACCCTGCGTCATTATGTACTGGAGTGTGATAAAATTAATAAATTGAGACAACTCACTCAGAAATGTTCAAGAAATGGCAAAGTATTTTATCCACAGTGGTATATTACAGACCATTCTGGAGAAATACCCTGACTTTGCTAGCTGTAAATAATGCATTACCATGTGTGTGTATTAGTTCGCTCATGTGCATGTGTCTGTGCGTGCGCCCTCGTGTGTGTGAGTGCGCGCTCGTGTGGGTGTATGACCCACTTAATATTTGTATTTATAACTCATTGCAATTGTGACCAGGTGTGGACGTATCAGTGGCTCATTACTCTATAATTTGTTCATGACTGTAACCATGTATAGGAGTGAGGCTTGATTCATTACCTTTGTAACTTGTCATGATTGTGACCAGATCTACCTGGAGTTCATTACCTTTGTAACTAGTTCAGCTATCATAACTTTGGGGTCCAGTCCCTGGACCCATTATGTACCTTTGTAATCTTTTGACTACCGCCCACAGGATGGGTATGTGGTGCATAATGAAGATATTAAACTAACTAAACTGGTACTACTATACTTTCATACATTCCCTTCTTTGCCTCCATAGATAACATTTTTTGTCTGCAAAAAATTACTGGGAGCGCTTGAGGTTCCTGAATCTGTATTCCCTGGAACGCAGGTGGGAGAAATACATGATTGTATACACCTGGAAAATCCTAGAGGGACTAGTACCGAACTTGCACACGAAAATCACTCACTACGAAAGCAAAAGACTTGGCAGACGATGCAGCATCCCCCCAATGAAAAGCAGGGTTGTCACTAGCACGTTAAGAGACCATACAATAAGTGTCAGGGGCCCGAGACTGTTCAACTGCCTCCCAGCATACATAAGGGGGATTACCAACAGACCCCTGGCAGTCTTCAAGCTGGCACTGGACAAGCACCTAAAGTCGGTTCCTGACCAGCCAGGCTGTGGCTCGTACATTGGTTTGCGTGCAGCCAGCAGTAACAGCCTGGTTTATCAGGCTCTGATCCACCAGGAGGCCTGGTCACAGACCGGGCCGCGGGGGCGTTGACCCCCGGAACACTCAACAGGTAAACTCCAGGTAAACATACCTCAATGCACCACCCACTTTTTTTCATCAGTTCTGTGATTAACCTCACCCTTCATAAATCCATCCGCTGACACGTCAATTCCCAAATATCTGAAAACATTCACTTCTTCCATACTCCTCCTCAATTTGATATCCAATTTTTCTTTATCTAAATCATTTGATACCCTCATCACCTTACTCTTTTTCTATGTTCACTTTCAACTTTCTACCTTTACACACACTCCCAAACTCGTCCACTAACCTTTGCAATTTTTCTTTAGAATCTCCCATAAGCACAGTATCATCAGCAAAAAGTAACTGTGTCACTTCCCATTTTGTATTTAATTTACCTGGAGTTTACCTGGAGAGAGTTCCAGGGGTCAACGCCCCTGCGGCCCGGTCTGTAACCAGGCCTCCTGGTGGATCAGAGCCTGATCAACCAGGCTGTTACTGCTGGCTGCACGCAAACCAACGTACGAGCCACAGCCCGGCTGGTCAGGTACCGACTTTAGGTGCTTGTCCAGTGCCAGCTTGAAGACTGCCAGGGGTCTGTTGGTAATCCCCCCTATGTATGCTGGGAGGCAGTTGAACAATCTCGGGCCCCTGACACTTATTGTATGGTCTCTGAACGTGCTAGTGACACCCCTGCTTTTCATTGGGGGGATGTTGCATCGTCTGCCAAGTCTTTTGCTTTCGTAGTGAGTGATTTTCGTGTGCAAGTTCGGTACTAGTCCCTCTAGGATTTTCCAGGTGTATATAATCATGTATCTCTCCCGCCTGCGTTCCAGGGAATACAGTTTTAGGAACCTCAAGCGCTCCCAGTAATTGAGGTGTTTTATCTCCGTTATGCGCACCGTGAAGGTTCTCTGTACATTTTCTAGGTCAGCAATTTCACCTGCCTTGAAAGGTGCTGTTAGTGTGCAGCAATATTCCAGCCTAGATAGAACAAGTGACCTGAAGAGTGTCATCATGGGCTTGGCCTCCCTAGTTTTGAAGGTTCTCATTATCCATCCTGTCATTTTTCTAGCAGATGCGATTGATACAATGCTATGGCCCTGGAGGTGAGATCCTCTGACATGATCACTCCCAGGTCTTTGACGTTGGTGTTTCGCTCTATTTTGTGGCCAGAATTTGTTTTGTACTCTGATGAAGATTTAATTTCCTCGTGTTAACCATATCTGAGTAATTGAAATTTCTCATCGTTAAACTTCATATTGTTTTCTGCAGCCCACTGAAAGATTTGGTTGATGTCCGCCTGGAGCCTTGCAGTGTCTGCAATGGAAGACACTGTCATGCAGATTCGGGTGTCATCTGCAAAGGAAGACACGGTGCTGTGGCTGACATCCTTGTCTATGTCAGATATGAGGATGAGGAACATAATTTAATCCCACCACTCTCCTGAACACCCTAGCATTTACTTCTTTTACAACCCCATCTATAAATATATTAAACAACCATGGTGACATTACACATCCCTGTCTAAGGCCTACTTTTACTGGGAAGTAGTCTCCCTCTCCTACACACCCTAACCTGAGCCTCACTATTTATTATATATTATTATTATTATATATATATATATATATATATATATATATATATATATATATATATATATATATATATATATATATATATATATTATATATATGTCGTGCCGAATATGTAAAACTGGTTATTTATCAAGAACTCATTTAAAATTAAGTCCTTTCTAAAATTTTCTCTTATACGTTTAAAGATATATATTTTTCATTAATGTTAATGTAAAAAAATTTAATTTTACTCCAAAAGAATCTTAGAAAACTTACCTAACCTTATTATAACAAGAACAATTTATTTTAGCCTAACCCAACTAAATATATTTTAGATTTGTTTACAATAATTTAATACTAAACAAACACAGTGAAATATATTTTTTTTCGTTAGGTTCAGAATGATTTTGGCGAAATTATTGCATACACAAATTTTCACTTGTCCTATATGGCAAGATGAACGTTGCTATTTAAGCCAAGATCGCAAGTTCTGCCTATTCGGCACGACATATATATATATATATATATATATATATATATATATATATATATATATATATATATATATATATATATATATATATATATATATATATATATATATATACATACATACATACATACATACATACATACATACATACATACATAAAAAAACACACTCGTATTTCGCGCCTTATAAGACTTGTTTTAGTTTCAATGGCTCAGCATCAGTCGTAGCTGAGAGAGCTACAGTTCAGCCCACACCCCCACACCCCAAACTTACAGGACACAGGGTGGTTTTTGGAGACATTTTATGGAAAAAATGCATCTAATAAGCCGCGAAATACGGTATATTTTTTTACTAACAGATCGGCTGTTTCCCACCAAGGTAGGGTGGCCCGAAAAAGAAAAACTTTCACCATCATTCACTCCATCAGTTTTACCAGAGGTTCACTTACACTACAGTTATACAACTGCAACATTAACACCCTTCCTTCAGAGTGCAGGCACTGTACTTCCCATCTTCAGGACTCCTCCATTCCATTCCTCTTTCTCATCTACATCAGTGATCTCCCCAACGCATCCCAACTCCTTAAACCAGTTCTATTCGCAGATGACACTACTTATGTTTACTCCCATTCAAACCCAGCTATACTTAGAAACACTGTAAACAACGAGCCGCTAAAAATATATACTTGGATGATGACCAACAAACTCTCAACATAGACAAAACATATTTCATGCTGTTTGGAAACTGCCTTAATTATCCAACTTAATATATTAATAAATGGTTCCCCTATTTCAAGACACACTGAGGGTAAATTTCCAGGTCTTCTCCTTGACTGTAATCTTAAATTTCGTTACCACATCCAACATATATCCAAGAAAATTTCCAAATCAGTAGGCATCCTTTACAAGATAAAATACCATGAACCACAAACGACACTCCTTACCCTATACCACTCTTCAATATATCCTTACCTCACCTATTGTATTTGTGCCTGGGGGATCAACCACAGCCAACCACCTTAAACCTCTAATAACCCAACAGAAACCTGCTGTGTGGATGATTACCAGCTCCTGTGCTAGACAACACTCCCCACCACTTTTCAAAAGCCTGAACTTGCTAAATATACGAGACATGCATTCATATTATTGTGCCTACTACATATACAGAACATTAAACTCGAATATAAACCCTTCACTTAAACTTCTTGATAGTTACAACAGAACGCACAGACGCAATACAAGGCACCGCTCTAATACCCTTACTTTATCATCCCTCCTTGCTGATGGCCCCACCTTTGACTCAGACTTAAGAACATAAGAACATAAGAACGAAGGAACACTGCAGAAGGCCTACTGGCCCATGCGAGGCAGGTCCAAGTCTCCTACCGGCTTAAGCCAATGCACCCAACCTAGTCAGGTCAGGTCACCTTGACTTAAGGGAGGAACACGGCAACCGTCCTGGTAGCACAAGCTAATCAGGTCCAACTCACACCCACCCACACCCACTTATGTATTTATCCAACCTATTTTTAAAGCTACACAACGTTCTGGCCTCTATAACTGTACTTGGGAGTTTGTTCCACTCATCCACAACTCTATTACCAAACCAGTACTTTCCTATATTCTTCCTGAATCTGAATTTTTCTAACTTAAAACCATTGCTGCGAGTCCTATCTAGGCTAGATATTTTCAGCACACTATTTACACCCCCTTTATTTATTCCTGTCTTCCATTTATACACCTCAATCATATCCCCCCTAATTCTACGTCTTTCTAGAGAGTGAAGATTCAGGGGCCTTAGTCTATCCTCATAGGGAAGGTTTCTGATACATGGGATCAGCTTTGTCATCCTCCTTTGTACATTTTCCAGAGCATTTATATCCATTCTGTAATACGGTGACCAAAACTGTGCAGCATAATCTAAATGAGGCCTAACCAAGGATGTATAGAGTTGAAGAACAACCTGAGGACTCCCATTATTTATGCTTCTTGATATAAAGCCAAGGATTCTATTAGCTTTATTGCGAACACTTATGCACTGTTGTCTTGGTTTCAGATTACTGCTAACCAGAACTCCTAAATCTTTTTCGCAATCCGTAATATTAAGATCTACATTATTTAGTTTATATGTGGCATGGTTATTGTCCTGTCCAACATTTAGAACTTTGCATTTGTCTATATTCAACTGCATCTGCCACCTCTCCGACCACTGCATCAGTCTACTCAAATCTTCCTGGAGTGCTCTAATGTCCTCGTCAGAATGAATTCGACGGCCTATTTTGGTGTCATCGGCAAACTTGCTGATGTCGCTCTTTATGCCCTCATCTATGTCGTTTATGTATATTGTGAACAGCAGGGGGCCCAACACTGACCCCTGTGGAACACCACTCGTGACGCTTCTCCACTCTGATTTCTCCCCATTTATGCAAACTCTCTGCTGCCTATTTGTCAACCATGCCTCTATCCAGGAAAAAATTTCTCCTCCTATTCCATGTGCCTTAATTTTCCTCAATAGTCTCTGATGTGGGACCCTGTCAAAAGCCTTACTGAAGTCCATGTACACAATATCATATTCATTACCATGATCTACCTCCTCAAATACCTTAGTGAAAAAAGTTAACAAATTCGTAAGGCAGGAACGCCCCTTTGTAAAACCATGCTGAGATTCGTTGATTAATTTATGCTTTTCAAGGTGGCTACGAACTGCCTCGGCAATTATTGATTCCATAAATTTTCCCACTATGGAGGTTAGGCTTATTGGTCTATAGTTTGAAGTTAAGGACCTGTCACCTGCTTTGAAAATAGGTATCACATTTGCCATTTTCCACTTATCTGGCACCATGCCAGTTTGTAGTGATATGTTGAAAAGATTAGCCAAAGGTTTGCTAAGCTCCTCTTTACATTCCTTTAGAACCCTTGCATACAGTTCATCAGGGCCTGGGGATTTGTTAGGTTTTAATTTATCTATTTGCCTGAGGACCATGTCACTTGTGACCCTAATCGTGCACAGTTTATTATCGTCCTGTTCCACATAATTTATCATTTCTGGAATATCGCTGGTATCCTCCTGTGTAAAAACTGAGAGGAAGTATGTGTTAAAACTTCTACACATTTCCTTATCACTGTCAGTGAGCTGACCCGAGGAACTTTTGAGTGGGCCTATCTTGTCCCTGATCTTACTTCTGTATACCTGAAAGAATCCTTTTGGGTTAGTCTTCGAATCTCTTGCAACTTTAACCTCATAATCTCTTTTTGCTTTTCTAATTCCTTTTTTTTATTTCTCTCTTTAACTGAATATATCGATTTCTTAATTGCCCCTCTCCTCGTTTGATTTGCCTATATATGCCTCTCTTTTGACCAATTAGATATTTTAATCTATTGTTCATCCATTTAGGATCATTTTTGTTTGATCTGATTTCCCTATTTGGAACATAATTTGACTGAGAAGCTAGAACTATGCCCTGGAAAGCGTCATATCGGCATCCATCACCACCTACCTGACCCTTAGTCAGGTCATTCCAGTTCAGCCCACCTAAGTAATTTTTCAGTCCTTTGAAATCAGCCAAGCGGAAGTCAGGGACAGAGACTTGATTGCCCTTATTAGGGGAATTCCATGATATATTAAAACTGAGTGATTTGTGATCACTTTCCCCAAGCTCATCATTAACCTCAAGAGTATTAATTAGTGTTTCCCTACTGGCAAGAACCAAGTCAAGGAGGTTATTTCCCCTAGTTGGCTCTGTCACAAACTGTTTTAAAAAACAATCCTGGATCGTATCAAGAAAGTCACCTGACTCTAAATTTCCTGTCAAATTGCTCCAGTCAATCTGTCTATAGTTGAAATCTCCCATTAGCACAACATTTTCGTTTGTAGATGCCTTACGAATTTCGTCCCATAGAAGTTTACTGCACTCCCTATCAAGATTTGGGGCCCTGTAAATCACACCCAAAATTAGTTTTTCTCGGCCCTCGAGAAGCTGTAACCAAACAGATTCAGTGGCTGAAGCTTCTAATTTTATATCTTGTCTAACACAACAATTTAAATTGTCTCTGACATACATCGCTACTCCACCACCTTTCCTGTTGACCCTGTCAGTGGGGAATAATTTATAGTCTTGTATGTGACATTCAGAGGGCATCTCTCTATCTTTCAGATTGAGCCAGGTCTCTGTTATAGCAATAATATCTATGTTTCCTGCACTTGCAATTAATCTTAGCTCATCTATCTTATTTCTTACACTCCTGCTATTAGTATAGTAAACCTTAAGGGAGCTAGTCCCTTGCTGCCCTCTGCTGTCCCCCTTTGTTTGCTGACTTGATCTATTGTTTTTATTTATAACTTCATGCTGAATGCCTTATATATTTACTGTTTCGAACCCTAGTGCTGCAACCTGCTTGTTTCCCACACACACCCATACCTCTATCTTCTATCAGTTTAAAATCATAGGCATTTCACCAATGGCCTTCTCAATCGAGTCGGCAAGTGCTACCACCCCAGCCCCAGAGAGATGTACCCCATCCCTTGCATACATATCATGTTTGCCATAAAAGTTGTTCCAGTTGTCAATGAATGGGATTGCAAGTTCCTTGCAGTATCAGTCTAGCCAGCAATTTACACCAATTGCCCTAGACAACCATTCATTTCCTACTCCCCTTCTAGGCAAGATGCTACATATGATTGGGATCCCTCCCTTAGACTTAATGAAATCTATAGCTGACCTATACTTATCTCTTTGACTTTTTGACAGCAACCAAGTTATTACGCAAACTTTGATAATACTTGTGGAAAATTGAATTTATCTGAATGTATCATTATATACATAACAGTAAATGAACATAGATAATTATTATTTATCAGTTAGACAAGTAGGAATTTGGGACACCTAGGTCGCAAAAAATGTCCCCCTTCGATACCTACCACTGTCATATCCGCAAGTTGCTCTGGACCTATTAATTAAATGAAATATCACCAGGAATGCTGGTAAATATATAAATTTGTGGACTGTATATTAAAATTATAAAAGGATTATAGTATATACACACATTTATATAACAGAAGGAGAATATATCTTAATCATAACACTCGCCAATTTGACTGGAGATTAAGTTGTATCATACTCAGAAAACCTCACTGTCTATACATGAAAATAACAACTGGCCAGAGTTATAACATAACAGACTTATCTGAGGTTCCTGGAGCTGTCTTGTCCAGTCGCCTGATATCTCAAGTTATGCCCGGTGGCCTGGTGGCTAAAGCTCCCGCTTCACACACGGAGGGCCCGGGTTCGATTCCCGGCGGGTGGAAACATTTCGACACGTTTCCTTACACCTGTTGTCCTGTTCACCTAGCAGCAAATAGGTACCTGGGTGTTAGTCGACTGGTGTGGGTCGCATCCTGGGGGACAAGATTAAGGACCCCAATGGAAATAAGTTAGACAGTCCTCGATGACGCACTGACTTTCTTGGGTTATCCTGGGTGGCTAACCCTCCGGGGTTAAAAATCCGAACGAAATCTTATCTTATCTTATCTTATCTTATCCATCAATTTCGCCTCCTATTTGAGAGGTGTCAGCCCAATTTTAACCTCTAGAGCACGAAAAATTCTTCCCATTACACTAACATTTACTTGGCTCATTCAAACCAAAATGGTGACTCTACTTCTGCGCAGACGCAGGTCCAGTTTCCCATTTTCCATAATATAATTCTTTTAAATACAGTATGGCCATCTATATACATATAACTACTGTATTTCTGGACAATATAAACAGTATTTTCCACACTGCGGCCAGGTGGAGGTCGTTGCAAAACGACTCAAATTGCTGATTTGGCAATGGTGGAGGACCTGGGTACATATAGGATCTGGCATCCACACGGCGACATATTACACAAGATTTAATCACCCTTTTTACACTTTGCCGTCCTTGTGGAATCCAGAAAGTTTCCCTAATACAATTTAAGGTATCTTGTACCCCACCATGCATTACATTTTTATGGGCATTTAGCACAATTAAATTTGTTAGATGATGAGTTTTGGGCAGTAAGATAGGGTGTTTAGCATAATCACCCAATTCAGCATTTTGTAACCTACCTCTGCACCTAATTACATTGTTCTCTAAATACAGCCCCAATTTCTCTATTATGGAACGTTTCACAATCTTTCTTTCCATCATCAGTTTAATCTCATTTCCATAGATTTCCTCCTGTACCCTCTTTATCCAATATTCAAGAGGATGTGAAAACTTAAATGAAATATTCAACTTATTTAGAAATTTAAACACCAATTTAGTTACACTGATTAGTTTGGGTAAAGAAGAATACTTATTTATATCAATGGCTAAGGGAGGACAAACTATTGGAGCGGTGGTCACAGTAATTTCAACAGGAGCAATATACGTCTTTTGTACAGGCCAATTAGCTTTATTTACCAACCAGCTAGGTCCTTTAAACCATGATACAGCATTTACAAATTTAGCATAAGGTAAACCTCGAGACAAGAAATCAGCTGGATTCTCCTCACCAGGTATATGATTAAATGTTAACATATGCTGACCCAAACTATTATACTTCTCTTGCATCTGATTAATTTCAGCGACTCTGTTTTGTACGTACACAATTTTACTGTTTCCATTACGAATCCATTGTAAGGATACCTCATTATCAGACCAAATTACAGTGTCGTTAATATTTATCTCCTGCAGCTTATTTCTTATATAATTAGCTAATTTGACACCTACATAAATGACTGTTAATTCCAACTGAGGTAAGGTACGTGATTTAATTGGAGACACTTTAGCCTTAGACATAACAAGAGAAATAACACTATTACATTGAAGGTAAGCAACTGTTCCATATGCCAATTTTGTAGCATCACAAAAAATGTGGAGTACATTTTTCCCATTTGGATTGGCCACCTGGCGTGGGAACTCCAACATTGGAATTTTCTCATAATCACCAATTAATTCATCCCACCTGTTAATAAATTCCTCAGGTAGAATTTCATCCCAAGCACATTTAAGTTTCCATGCTTCCTGAATTAATAATTTTCCTCTTATAGTAAGAGGTGACCTGGAGTTTACCTGGAGAGAGTTCCGGGGGTCAACGCCCCTGCGGCCAGGTCTGTGACCAGGCCTCCTGGTGGATCAGAGCCTGATCAACCAGACTGTTGCTGCTGGCTGCACACAAACCAACGTACGAGCCACAGCCCGGCTGGTCAGGAACCGACTTTAGGTGCTTGTCCAGTGCCAGCTTGAAGACTGCCGGGGGTCTGTTGGTAATCCCCCTTATGTATGCTGGGAGGCAGTTGAACAGTCTCGGGCCCCTGACACTTATTGTATGGTCTCTTAACGTGCTAGTGACACCCCTGCTTTTCATTGGGGGGATGTTGCATCGTCTGCAACATCTGGAACATTTGGAAACTTCAGCACGCAAGACTCTCTTAGTTAATTTATTGGGCATACTGTAATTATTAGGTTTTAACATTAACAAATCTCTCTCAGTATCCCAAGTTAAACCCAATACATTACTACATTTTGGCACTTCATCTCCAGGGTAATCTTTACTTATTTTGTCCTTTAATTTGGACGAATTACTATTCCATTCCCTCAGAGGCATATTTGCACTTTGCATTATTTTATTAGCCTCTCCATAAGTCATTAACAGTTCCTCTTCAGTTGACGTCACACCCAGGAAATTGTCCACATTAAATTGTTTGCTCATTACTTTACTCAATGGACTTTCCATACGTTTAAGGTGTGCATTTATCGTCGCTTGAAGTAGGAACGGACTGGATGTAGCACCAAATAATACGCTCCTAAAGCGAAAGGTTTTCAGAGGGCTAAGTGGGTCAATAGGATTCTCAGGCCATAAGAAGTGGGTACAATCCCGGTCAGCCTCTTGTAAACCCACTCTTAGGAAAGCTTGGCTTATGTCAGCCGTAAAGGCATAATGCTTCACTCTGAAATTTAATAAGATATCTCCTAAATTTTCCGTCAACGACGGACCTGTCATCAAACAGTCATTTAAACTAGGTACATTTTTGTTACTCCTGGCACTACGATTAAACACAATTCTCAGAGGAGTGGTCTTAGAATCCTTCTTCACTCCGTGATGTGGCAAATAGTGACCATAAATTTTGGCTTGTTCAGGAGGTACCTCTTCTATAAATTTATTAATTAACTGCTCAGCAATTATATCATTTTAGGCAGTTAACAATTCTGGTGTCTTAGTTCGCGAAGCTGAGCCTTTAACTGTCCATATGCCATTCTGTAATTAGTGGGCAATTCTGGATGGTTCAGTCTCCACGGAAGTCGTACCCAGTATTGTCCAGATTCAAATTTTACATCTCTCAGGTATTGCTCCTGAGTAAAAGAATCGTCTGGACTTTCTTTATTTACATTTATTCCAATGCTGTCTAATTCCCACAATTTATGCACTGGCTCAACACCATCCTCTATGGAAGAATTATACTGGGGTACGATTTCATGAGTAAGACACACAGTTATGGTATTTGTAGTTTCCTCTAGTCATGAATTATTATTACGAGGAATCCTACCATACATTACATGGCCTCCAGCAGTCTTCAAAAGGGTGACACCACATTTCTTTACCATACCCTTTACAAAGGAGGCATAATAGTCACTACCTATCAAAATATTTATTGGGCCTACAGAATCATCACTTACACCAGAAGGTGCTAAATTTACATTATGTGAGAGTCTTTCTGTAGCTTTACTAAGTCCTACTGTAGTTATTTTCTCTGGAAGTCTATCTACAATTACTGCATTAACATTTTTTTTCTCATTGCCCAACCTGACAGTTACATAAACAGTGTCATACAATTGAGCCCTTTTATCCGAGAGAAAACCAGAAAATTTTAAAGTTGTGGGATCTCCCATCTGTACTTTCATACCATCAAGACATTTACGTTTAATGAAAGTATGCTGGGATCCCTGGTCCATTAATGCATTTACATTTTTTGATTTATGCCTTTTATCATCAATTTTTACTTGTAACACAGGTAAGGCTACTTCAGCAAAACCATCATTATTAACATTAGCAGCAATTTTTACATTAGCCACTGTTGTGTCAGGATTGTCAACATTATCATTATTATCAACATTATCATATAGACCTTTACACATGACTATATGGTGTCTTCCTTTGTGACATTGATAACAGTTGTTTAATTTGGCATGACAGTCTTTTACATTGTGATTACCCAAACACCTGATGCATCTGTCAAGTTCCTCCAATCTTTCAACTTTATCATTCCATGAATTGTATGCACTGCAATTCTTAGAAAAATGAGTACCCTTGCAGAAGAGACAATCTCTCTTTTCTTTGACTGGTTTCTTATTAACTGGGCTGCTCTTAGGAGGGTACTTATTCTTCTTACCTTGTGGAGAATCATTATTTCTGATTCCTGCTAATTGATATGCATCTATGCAACTCTTTTTAGGAAATGAAATTTGATTATTACCATTGGGATAATTTTTCCCTTTGTGAAACTTGACAGATACCTCAGATTTATTATGTGTTGCATCTTTAAAATGAGTTAGTTGGCTGGTCTGCAACTGCACAATTAATTCTTGTAGACCTAGTCTTATTTCCTCTGGTCCAAAATAACCCTTGTGATATTTGTTCGAGAGCCATTCAAGTGTTTTATAGTTTAATTTATTCTGTACTATGGCACTCAATAACCAGTCTGATTCCTTCAGATTATATTTATTACTTAAAGTTTTGAGAGTGCTCTCCAGTTTAACTCTAAACTGCTGTAAACCTTCGTAAGTGTGATCTGGAGATTTTAAATTAACAATGATATTCACTAGATCCAACCTACTTTGTTCTATATTACCATAAGTGACCTTCAACAAGTCAACTGCTTCCTTGTAAGAGTCATCTACATTGGAAAAGGTTTGTATCAGTATGTGAGCACCTCCTCTTACCTGTCCTTTGAGGTAAAATAATTTAGTTACACAGGCTAGGTCACTCCTGTCATGCACAGCTGCTTTAAAAATTGACCAAAATTCCTCCCAATTTTCTCCAGGATTAAACACAGGTAAACATAATTCTGAGAGTTTTGGCAAAGACATATTATTTGTTGGAGCAGACTGATTAACTGCCTGGTTTACACATTTTAATTTATTCAAGGCCTGACTTTTACAAGAAAGAATCTTTTCCTCTAATTCATAATACTGATTATTTATAAGATCTACTTCAATCTCATCTACACAATTTACTAACAAATCTCCTTCATATTTGTTGTAATATAATTTGTAAGAATCATATCTATTACCTAAAGCATCTAAATACAATTTTAAATCATCAGTATTCACAGTTTCTTGATTCATTTATTCCAAACATTTATTATATGCCTTGGTTACATGACCCTTTCTAGCTTGTAGTGATGCTTTCTTTACTCTATATTCCATATGTTTGTCTTCTATATTAATTTCCTCATTTTCAGCCATGATGTAATGTATTAAATTCAACTTAATAACACTGATTATGTACTAAATTATGCACTTTATAAAGGTAAATAGTACAACTTACCTTTGAATAAATCCTAGCTACCTGAGCTTAGCAATTACATGTAAGAAAATTATATAAATTTTAAATGTACATTAATACAAACCTTTAGCCAGCCTTGGCTTATCAAAATTAATATTATACAAATTAATAAATCCTTGCCAGAATTTGGAATAGCAAAATTAATATTATACACATTAATATTAGTTACACTTGGCTTATCAATTACACATACACTGATATAAATCTTGGCCAGAATTATCTTATCAAATTAATATTATACAAATACATTAATATAAATCCTAGCCACTTTGGCTTTGCAAAATTAATATACACATTAATATAATTAGCTACACTTGGCTTATCAATTACACATACACTTATACACATTAATATAATCTTTAGCCACACTTGACTTATCCAAATTAATATTGCAATAATTATAATCCACTACACATTAAGTAAATTTGTGAACTTAACATCCACCTCCTTCTGTCATTTCACATATAATTATTAAGTAATTAACTAATTAATGACTTTACTAATTACCTCCAGTTCGAGAAGGACCAACGGGCAAATTAAATGTGGAAAATTGCATTTATCTGAATGCATCATTATATACATAACAGTAAATGAACATAGATAATTATTATTTATCAGTTAGACAAGTAGGAATTTGGGACACCTAGGTCGCAAAAAATGTCCCCCTTCGATACCTACCACTGTCATATCCACAAGTTGCTCTGGACCTATTAATTAAATGAAATATACATCACCGGGAATGCTGGTAAATATATAAATTTGTGGACTGTATATTAAAATTAAAAAAGGATTATAGTATATACACACATTTATATAACAGAAGGAGAATATATCTTAATCATAACACTCGCCAATTTGACTGGAGATTAAGTTGTATCATACTCGGAAAACCTCACTGTCTATACATGAAAATAACAACTGGCCAGAGTTATAACATAACAGACTTATCTGAGGTTCATGGAGCTGTCTCGTCCAGTCGCCTGATATCTCAAGTTATGCAGGACTGCACATCCATTAATTTCGCCTCCTATTTGAGAGGTGTCAGCCCAATATTAACCTCTAGAGCACGAAAAATTCTTCCCATTACACTAACGTTTACTTGGCTCATTCAAACCAAAATGGCGACTCTATTTCTGCGCAGGCGCAGGTCCAGTTTCCCATTTTCCATGATATAATTCTTTTAAATCTCTGCACAAAATTCAATTTAAACCAGCAAATAATAGAGCCTACTAGACTGGACAATACACTAGACCTCATCTTCACTAACAATGATGATCTGATAAGAAATGTCACCATATCAAAAACAATATACTCAGATCACAACATAATTGAGGTTCAGACATGTATGCGTGGAGCCCCAGACCGACATAATGAGACTAGTCACGAGGGAGCATTCACCAAATTCAACTTCAATAACAAAAACATAAAGTGGGACCAAGTAAACCAAGTCCTAACCGATATAAGCTGGGAAGATATACTAAGCAACACAGACCCCAACTTATGCCTAGAACAGATTAACTTGGTGGCACTCGATGTATGCACAAGGCTTATTCCTCTAAGAAAAAGGAGGAGTAGATGTAAAATAGAAAGAGACAGGCGCTCCCTTTACAGGTGACGGAAAAGAATAACAGAGCAGCTAAAAGAGGTCAACATATCTGAAATGCGTAGGGAGACACTGGTCAGAGAAATAGCAAGCATCGAACTTAAGCTAAAGAAATCTCATAGGAGTCAGGAATCGCGGGAAGAACTAAAAGCCATAAATGAAATCGAAAGAAACCCAAAGTATTTCTTCTCCTATGCCAAATCAAAGTCGAGAACAACGTCCAGTATTGGGCCGCTACTTAAACAAGATGGGTCCTACTCAGATGACAGCAAGGAAATGAGTGAGCTACTCAAGTCCCAATATGACTCAGTTTTTAGCAAGCCCCTAACCAGACTGAGAGTCGAAGATCAAAATGAATTTTTTATGAGAGAGCCACAAAATTTGGTTAACACAAGCCTATCCGATGTTATCCTGACGCCAAATGACTTCGAACAGGCGATAAATAACATGCCCATGCACTCTGCCCAAGGGCCAGACTCATGGAACTCCGTGTTCATCAAGAACTGCAAGAAGCCCCTGTCACGAGCCTTTTCCATCCTATGGAGAGGGAGCATGGACACGGGGGTCGTCCCACAGTTACTAAAAACAACAGACATAGCCCCACTCCACAAAGGGGGCAGTAAAGCAACAGCAAAGAGCTACAAACCGATAGTACTAACATCCCATATCATAAAAATCTTTGAAAGGGTCCTAAGAAGCAAGATCACCACCCATCTAGAAACCCATCAGTTACACAACCCAGGGCAACATGGATTTAGAACAGGTCGCTCCTGTCTGTCTCAACTATTGGATCACTACGACAAGGTCCTAAATGCACTAGAAGATAAAAAGAATGCAGATGTAATATATACAGACTTTGCAAAAGCCTTCGACAAGTGTGACCATGGCGTAATAGCGCACAAAATGCGTGCTAAAGGAATAACAGGAAAAGTCGGTCGATGGATGTAAAATTTCCTCACTAACAGAACACAGAGAGTACTCGTCAACAGAGTAAAGTCCGAGGCAGCTACGGTGAAAAGCTCTGTTCCACAAGGCACAGTACTCGCTCCCATCTTGTTCCTCATCCTCATATCCGACATAGACAAGGATGTCAGCCACAGCACCGTGTCTTCCTTTGCAGATGACACCCGAATCTGCATGACAGTGTCTTCCATTGCAGACACTGCAAGGCTCCAGGCGGACATCAACCGAATCTTTCAGTGGGCTGCAGAAAACAATATGAAGTTCAGCGATGAGACATTTCAATTACTCAGATACGGTAAACACGAGGAAATTAAATCTTCATCAGAGTACAAAACAAATTCTGGCCACAAAATAGAGCGAAACACCAACGTCAAAGACCTGGGAGTGATCATGTCGGAGGATCTCACCTTCAAGGACCATAACATTGTATCAATCGCATCTGCTAGAAAAATGACAGGATGGATAATGAGAAGCTTCAAAACTAGGGAGGCCAAGCCCATGATGACACTCTTCAGGTCACTTGTTCTATCTAGGCTGGAATATTGCTGCACACTAACAGCACCTTTCAAGGCAGGTGAAATTGCTGACCTAGAAAATGTACAGAGAACCTTCACGGTGCGCATAACGGAGATAAAACACCTCAATTACTGGGAGCGCTTGAGGTTCCTAAAACTGTATTCCCTGGAATGCAGGCGGGAGAGATACATGATTATATACACCTGGAAAATCCTAGAGGGACTAGTACCAAACTTGCACACGAAAATCACTCACTACGAAAGCAAAAGACTTGGCAGACGATGCAACATTCCCCCAATGAAAAGCAGGGGTGTCACTAGCACGTTAAGAGACCATACAATAAGTGTCAGGGGCCCGAGACTGCTCAACTGCCTCCCAGCATACATAAGGGGGATTACCAACAGACCCCTGGCAGTCTTCAAGCTGGCACTGGACAAGCACCTAAAGTCGGTTCCTGACCAGCCGGGCTGTGGCTCGTACGTTGGTTTGCGTGCAGCCAGCAGCAACAGCCTGGTTGATCAGGTTCTGATCCACCAGGAGGCCTGGTCACAGACCGTGCCGCAGGGGCGTTGACCCCCGGAACTCTCTCCAGGTATATTCCAGGTATAAATTAAGAAAAAAATGGAATTGTTAATAGTTATGATAAGTGTACTTACCTAGGTAGTAGGTTGGTAGACAGCAACCGCCCAGGGAGGTACTACCGTCCTGCCAAGTGAGTGTAACACGAAAGCCTGTACATAATTGTTTTACATGATGGTAGGATTGCTGGTGTCCTTTTTTCTGTCTCATGAACATGCAAGATTTCAGGTACGTCTTGCTACTTCTACTTACACTTAGGTCACACTACACATACATGTACAAGCACATATATACACACCCCTCTGGGTTTTCTTCTATTTTCTTTCTAGTTCTTATTCTTGTTTATTTCCTCTTATCTCCATGGGGAAGTGGAACAGAATTCTTCCTCCGTAAGCCATGCGTGTTGTAAGAGGCGACTAAAATGCCGGGAGCAAGGGGCTAGTAACCTCTTCTCCTGTATATATTACTAAATGTAAAAGGAGAAACTTCCGTTTTTCCTTTTGGGCCACCCCGCCTCGGTGGGATACGGCCGGTGTGTTGAAAGAAAGAAAGAAGTGTACTTATTAACCACTAAAATAAAAAAGAATGAATTATGTGAGGAATATTTTAATGAAGATAGGACACCACAAACTTAGCTCTGATCCACCAGGAGGCCTGGTCACAGACCGGGCCGCGGGGGCGTTGAACCCCGGAACTCTCTCCAGGTAGCTACAGATAAGTAATTACGAAGAGTTATTGCGGTGTTCCGTAGCTTGGTTGGTAGCAGACTCGACTCACACATCAAAGTCCGTGGTTCGATCCCCGGTATGGGTAAAACAGGACATATTTCCTTAAGATGCCTGCTGTCCAATATGCACCCATCAGTTATTATCAAGTGGGAGCGCTAAACCCGTAGGGATTATTCAACGTCTGTGGGGGGAGGGGATGGAAGGCATTCAGTCTCAGTTAAGCGAAATTGGAGCACAGATCCAATTCCCTAGATCAAGAGCCCATCACCAGCGCCAAGAAACCTCCCTTGAGGTGACATCAATAAAATAGGTATTTGGGTGTTAGTCGACTGGTGTGGGTCGTATCCTGGGACAAAACTGACCTAATTTACCCGAAATGCTCAGCATAACAAGCGGCTTTCTATATAGTAGTATGTCATTGATGTCAGCTAGGACTGTATACCTTGTACATGTACTTGTAGCAAATAATAATTATTATAATCATTATTATTATTATTACTCTATCCCCTGCCTGTAGCTAGTGTCGATTTTTTCCCGTTTTCGTCCACTGGAGTGTTTATTCTCATCATTAACTGCCAATGGAAATAAGTCACTTTGATTTTTCTGGGTTATTCCAGGTTCTCTACACATATGCTGCTATGTATGATAATCTATATAACTGTATTTGTGTATACCTGAATAAACTTACTACTGCTGCTGGGCGCCATGCATCAATTCCTAGGACTACAAAAAGCCTGTTGTTATCTTGACTCAGGTGGAGTAAATAAGTAAAGTTATTCAGGTATACACAAATACAGTTATTTATTTATTTATTTATTTAGTAATTTTAGCATACATACAGAGGTACAAAAAAATACAGGTAAGAGCAGCATGCCAAAGCCACTTATATGCATAGCATTACGGGCTGGCTTAAAATTAACTTAAGATTATCATACATAGCATCATATATGTAGAGAACCCGAGGCTTAGGTAAGAGGGATCTCCACCTGATTGAGAACTAACTGCTCTCACTTCTCTTTCCATGGTAAACTTTGTTAGAACTATCATTCTTCCATTTATTATTCTGTCTTAGACTTGGACAACACATCTTTCCTGGAGTCCCAGGAGGTAGGTCTGAATGGGGTGTAAGTTCTAGTAGCCTTTAACAACCGCAACAACAACTTTTGCTTCATGGTTTAAAATCTCCCAGTTCTGCCTGCAGTACTAGTGCATTACACTACTTAAGTACATCATAGGTTTCCTACACACTTACAAGAGGTGTGGAGTAATTAAGGTATAGTAAAAGTGCCCTGAATTGAGTATGGGATGTTTTCGTAATGCACAATGTTTTCAAAATTAAAAATTTTGATTTTGGTTTTTAGAACTGTGTTCCTCTAAAGGAAATAGTGAAAGGCTCTTAGTGGATTTTAAACTTGTCTTCCCTTTGAATCGAAACTAATTACCTGCCATTATCTAAGCGTTGTATGACCCCCACGTGTTTAGCGCTACCTCAATTTCTTAAATTTGTAATTCAGTAATGTAGTTTTTTGGTACACTAAATTTTTTTTTTTGGTTTAAGCTCTCTTTCTTTATCTCACTTCATAGCTCACAAATTAGATAAATTTTAGAAAGGAATAAGACACATTGATTTTTTTTTAATTAGGTTTATTCTACATAATTGTTCAACAGTGTATGTATACAACAATCATCCATTGCAGTTACATGCCTAACAGTAAGGCATTTTATTAAATGCAAACTTAAATAACCCATCTCTTTTGTAATAATACATAATTAAAATTTACCTCTCAATAACCTATGTCTAATCTTAAATAGTCTGTAAGCATTAGGATTAGTCTGCTCAAATTGCTCATGCATACTAGTGGCTTTCTTTGTGTTTAACAATATTATCTAGGTTTAACACTTTCCGCAAAAATAATACAACAGAAACAAATGTTTCTTTTCTTAAAGAAGGTGACACCTGACTGTGAGAGTAATGTGTTTATTGTGCGATTGATGGAGGATCGAGCCTCCATAACTCCTAGTGCTTAATAACTCGTACGGGTTTACCACTTTGCATAAATACAATAATCCTGAACATTAAAATGGTATAAAATACCGACAGGTTGTTAGGTAAGACACATATGCAACAGTTAGGTATCTTTATTTTGAAACGTTTCGCCTACACAGTAGGCTTCTTCAGTCGAGTACAGAAAAGTTGATAGAAGCAGAAGATACTTGAAGACGATGTAATCAGTCCATCACCCTTAAAGTTTTGAGGTGGTCAGTCCCTCAGTCTGGAGAAGAGCATTGTTCCATAGAATGAAACAATATGGAGATGAAGTGACAGGATGGAGCCTTTTTATAGCGCCAACAGGTGAGACGTAGGTCACTAGGAGAGGTAAGAACTCAGATGTTGGGAGGTCAGGTCCCTCTCAAATCCAGCCGTTCTCACTAGTAGAGGTTGTAGAAGTTGATTGTAGGTCTGTACCAAGATACCCTTGTGTTGCAGTGTCTGACAGATTGAACATTAAAATGGTATAAAATACCGACAGGTTGTTAGGTAAGACACATATGCAACAGTTAGGTATCTTTATTTTGAAACGTTTCGCCTACACAGTAGGCTTCTTCAGTCGAGTACAGAAAAGTTGATAGAAGCAGAAGATACTTGAAGACGATGTAATCAGTCCATCACCCTTAAAGTTTTGAGGTGGTCAGTCCCTCAGTCTGGAGAAGAGCATTGTTCCATAGAATGAAACAATATGGAGATGAAGTGACAGGATGGAGCCTTTTTATAGCGCCAACAGGTGAGACGTAGGTCACTAGGAGAGGTAAGAACTCAGATGTTGGGAGGTCAGGTCCCTCTCAAATCCAGCCGTTCTCACTAGTAGAGGTTGTAGAAGTTGATTGTAGGTCTGTACCAAGATACCCTTGTGTTGCAGTGTCTGACAGATTGAACATTAAAATGGTATAAAATACCGACAGGTTGTTAGGTAAGACACATATGCAACAGTTAGGTATCTTTATTTTGAAACGATACGCCTACACAGTAGGCTTCTTCAGTCGAGTACAGAAAAGTTGATAGAAGCAGAAGATACTTGAAGACGATGTAATCAGTCCATCACCCTTAAAGTTTTGAGGTGGTCAGTCCCTCAGTCTGGAGAAGAGCATTGTTCCATAGAATGAAACAATATGGAGATGAAGTGACAGGATGGAGCCTTTTTATAGCGCCAACAGGTGAGACGTAGGTCACTAGGAGAGGTAAGAACTCAGATGTTGGGAGGTCAGGTCCCTCTCAAATCCAGCCGTTCTCACTAGTAGAGGTTGTAGAAGTTGATTGTAGGTCTGTACCAAGATACCCTTGTGTTGCAGTGTCTGACAGATTGAACATTAAAATACTGTGTAGGCGAAACGTTTCAAAATAAAGATACCTAACTGTTGCATATGTGTCTTACCTAACAACCTGTCGGTATTTTATACCATTTTAATGTTCAATCTGTCAGACACTGCAACACAAGGGTATCTTGGTACAGACCTACAATCAACTTCTACAACCTCTACTAGTGAGAACGGCTGGATTTGAGAGGGACCTGACCTCCCAACATCTGAGTTCTTACCTCTCCTAGTGACCTACGTCTCACCTGTTGGCGCTATAAAAAGGCTCCATCCTGTCACTTCATCTCCATATTGTTTCATTCTATGGAACAATGCTCTTCTCCAGACTGAGGGACTGACCACCTCAAAACTTTAAGGGTGATGGACTGATTACATCGTCTTCAAGTATCTTCTGCTTCTATCAACTTTTCTGTACTCGACTGAAGAAGCCTACTGTGTAGGCGAAACGTTTCAAAATAAAGATACCTAACTGTTGCATATGTGTCTTACCTAACAACCTGTCGGTATTTTATACCATTTTAATGTTCAATCTGTCAGACACTGCAACACAAGGGTATCTTGGTACAGACCTACAATCAACTTCTACAACCTCTACTAGTGAGAACGGCTGGATTTGAGAGGGACCTGACCTCCCAACATCTGAGTTCTTACCTCTCCTAGTGACCTACGTCTCACCTGTTGGCGCTATAAAAAGGCTCCATCCTGTCACTTCATCTCCATATTGTTTCATTCTATGGAACAATGCTCTTCTCCAGACTGAGGGACTGACCACCTCAAAACTTTAAGGGTGATGGACTGATTACATCGTCTTCAAGTATCTTCTGCTTCTATCAACTTTTCTGTACTCGACTGAAGAAGCCTACTGTGTAGGCGAAACGTTTCAAAATAAAGATACCTAACTGTTGCATATGTGTCTTACCTACAATAATCCTGTTTTTAAAAAGATCACCCTATACTCTTATACCTCATTTCTCTCATACGTTTTTCACTCCATATCTTGAGAAAATCATTGGTATCACAGTTTTCAGGAACATAACCTACACAAATTATGATCATCTACTGTATATATTTAAATTTAAGTTAGGTAAGGTGAAGCAATGCTGGTTTTGTATAGTGAAAACAGCAGCCAGTGATTTTTTCCTACAGTGAAAATAAAGGCCAGAAATTTTCTCCCAGTACCATGAAAATATCTTAAATCAGAATGATTTTTATAGAAAAGAAGTAATATATTAATGTAATTCATATCAAGTCAAAGCTTTTTCAAGACTAGAGAGTACATGTTATTCATAGGTATATAATTAAGAAAGCAGGCGAGGAGTCATAAGGTGTGACTGTCAGGTTAGGAGGGCAGTGTGGGCTAATGAGCATGTGAGCCAGGGGTTCCACAATCTGGAAACTTCCCTGGTTCTGAGTGATGGTGTCTGTAGTATAATTGAGAGGAAATTCAAAGTATTTTCTTCTATTCGTGTCTTTTTCTCAGATAATTATTCTTACTCTATCCCAGTCCATGTGGACTGAAGCATTGTTAGGATGTACAACACCAGCATTGTGTTATTAGTGTGGCAAGCGCATGTGCATTTATATGTGCAGAGAAATCCCTAGTTGTCTCACATATACTGTACTCTATCATGACTACTACAAAAGATGACATTAATGCCTGCATTCTTCTTGAGACTGGTGTTAACCCTCTTAGACTTAGTATTGTCTTTGATGGTTGGGAGGTGACTGTGGTGGTAATGTATTCTAAACGGCTTTTTTTTTTAAGTAGCATAGGAGCATTCTTAGGTATCTTCTTAGTGTTCGGTGAGTATAAATTTCTACTTATATTATTTTCATTTATAAAGTACAAATAATTATCAATATTTTATCTTATAGTAGTTATTGGATTGCTGTGGTTGCTTCATTTGGCCTGGACAAACATGAGCTTACTTCAATAAGCAGATTGATTTTTATAACCCATTTAAATAGTCGGTGCAGTGGCTATTCGAAGACCTCGTTAAGTAATTATTGTATGAGTCAGTTGTGATTGGAATTTCCTTATAACAAGGCTGGAAGATGTATTATTGGTGTACTTTATCTGGCTTGTGCTTTTAGATGCTGGTGAGAATATAAAGTAGCCACAACTTTGCTACTCTTTCATATCACTCTTTATCACTGTGATGCTGCCAAATAACAGGACAATTTTTTCCTTTTTTTGAACTGCAGTGAGATATTGATTGAATGTTTACTTGTTGCACTTGAAATAGTTTTGTAGTCACATATTTATTTGTGTAAAATAAATTAATTTTTGTTGGTTTGCAGTTGTGGCAGTTAAAAGAGTTTAGTCATGGTTGGAAATAAGAAAACCTTGCTGGAGGACTCTCTGGCACGGCTGGATGCTGCTCTGGGCTCCCCTGGGGGTGGTGTTATGAGGACACCACGCACTGTAAGGCGAATGCTTACATCTAAAGGTAAGTGTTTTATCTTGTGAACATGTAAGAATACAGGAAAATTTTAAAAACTTCTACTTACATTACCATTATATTAATACAGTATTTACTTTACTGTGTTTGTTAATACTGTTCTTTAGTTCTTATTCCTTAAATACATATTCTCTTCTTTCAACAAACCAGCTGTATCCCACCGAAGCAGAGTGGCCCAAAAAGAAAAACGAAAGTCTCCCTTTTTAACTTTAGTATAATGTATACAGGAGGAGTTACTAGCCTCTTGCTCCCGACATTTTAGTCGCCTCTTATGACATGCATGGCATACGGAGGAAGAATTATCTGTTCCACTTCTCTATGGAGATAAGGGGAAATAAACAAGGACAAGAAATAGTAAGAATAATAGAAGAAAACCCAGAGGGGTGTGTGTATATATATGCCTGTATATGCATGTGTAGTGTGACCTAAGTGTAAGTAGAAGTACCAAGACATACCTGAAACCTTGCATGTTTATGAGACAGAAAAAGGCACCAGCAATTCTACCATCTTGTGGAACAATTACAGGTTTCCGTATAATACCTATATCCTTTCCAGTTTAGGAAACCTGTTCTGAGATTGGGCTGCCAAGGCAATGATTCCTGGAATCATTAACAGATGTATATCATTTTTTTTTTCCTTCATGAGGATGGTACTGAATATTGTTAATATGAATGGCTGGTGAAAACTTCTGAAAGAAATGTTATTGATACAAAGGTAGAAGTTTTCAACTGAAAAATAGACAAGTTTCTGCAAGAGGCACTGGATCTGCTACACAAAGACATGAGTTGCAGAACAGGCTTTTATTGGGACAATGTTTTGCTCTGCAGATCTTTGTCTTCATATTGGTGGCAATATGCCATTTCATCCATCCTTTGGCGACTAGGCTTGCAGGGCACAGTAGGCAGCAATAGTCTGGTTGATTAACCAGTTATCAGGAAAGCCAGGCTTGGCTCTGATTGTAAAACATATGAATCTAGTCATAGGCACATTAATAATATGACTGTAAAATTCTGCAAATGAATGGTCACAGTTGGAATGTCAAGTCATTTTCTTAATAAATTTCTATTCAGCCGTATTCATTGCCACTTCTCATATATTTTTTATTTATTTTTTTATTAACACATTTGCCGTCTCCCACCAGGCCAGACTTAAGTCCTGGAAATGGGAAGTATAGTGCCTGCACTCTGAAGGAGGGGTGTTAACTATAGTGTAAGCACACCTCTGGCAAGACAGTGATGGAGTGAATGATGAAAGTTTTTCTTTTTGGGGCCACCCTACCTTGGTGGGAGACAGCCGATGTGTTAATAAAAAAATAATTAAAAAGTATTTGAGAAGTGGCAATGAATAGGGATGAATATTTATATGCTTCAAGCATTTTGTCACATTCATGCACTATATGTGTTTATCATCTTTTCAGCTTTCTTTTCTTTCTATTTCTAATGTACCATACCATTGTAAAGTTTTCTCCTCTTATGAGGCACAGAATTTCACGCTCCATGTCAGTATATAACATAATTTTTAGTTCCATATGACTGCACATGCTCCTCAGACTATATATCTCTGTTGCTTTAATTCCCAAGGTCTCACATTCATGCAACACATTGGAATGGAAACTTGAAATCGTACTGTTTCATAATAAACGTAGATTGCTGCGTCTTCTTCTTTTCTTCTTTCTCTTGTTCATATACATGCAAAGATTTCAGGTATGTCTTACATTTACTATACTTCTTAGGTCACATCATACATACATGTGTTGGGCATATATACACATTTGTTTTTCTTTCTATTTTCTTTCTAGTTTGTTTGTTTATCTCTTCAGCCTGATGGGGAGTGGAATACAGAGTTATGCAAGAAGAAGAGGTTGAATGCTGATAGTGGGTTGCACCCTCTTCTCTCAGATATACTAACAAAAAAGAGAAACTTTTCGTTTTTTTTACATTGCTTCGTGATACAGCCAAAAGCTTTGAAAGAAAGATATATATTCTTTCTTTCTTTCAACACACCAGCCAGATCCCACCGAGGCAGGTGGCCCAAAAGGAAAACGAAGCCCTTACATTTAGTAATATATGCTGAGAAGAGGTTACTAGCCTTCTTGCTCCTCTAAATATATATATACATATATACATATATATATATACATATATATACATATAGGTAGTAGGTTGGTAGACAGCAACCACCCAGGGAAGTACTACCGTCCTGCCAGATGACTGTGAAACAAAAACCTGTAACTGTTTTGCATGATGGTAGGATTGCTGGTTTTCTTTTTCTGTCTCATAAACACGCTAGATAACAGGGATATCTTGCTACTCCTACTTACACTTTGGTCACACTTCACAGACACGCACATGCATATACAGTGGACCCCCGGTTAACGATTTTAATCCGTGCAAGAGGGCTCATCGTTATGCGAAATAATCGTTATGCGAATTAATTTTCCCCATAAGAAATAATGGAAATAAAATTAATCCGTGCAAGACGCCCAAAAGTATGAAAAAAAAATTTTTTTACCACATGAAATGTTAATTTTAATACACACAAACTGAAAAAGGCATGCACAATTACATGACACTTACTTTTATTGAAGATCTGGTGATGATTGATGGGATGGGAGGAGGGGAGAGCATTATCTTCTTACTGTTTAGAAGGGGAATCCCCTTCCATTAGGACTTGAGGTAGCAAGTCCTTTTCTGGGGTTACTTCCCTTCTTCTTTTAATGCCACTAGGACCAGCTTCAGAGTCACTGGACCTCTGTCGCACAACAAATCTGTCCATAGAGCTCTGTACCTCCCGTTTCTTCAAGACTTTCCTAAAATGGGCCATAACATTGTCATTGAAATAGTCACAAGCACGGCTTGCAACAGCTGTGTCAGGGTGATTTTCATCTATAAAGGTTTGCAGTTCAAACCACTCTGCACACATTTCCTTAATCTTTGAAGTAGGCACAATGGATTCCACAACTGGCATAGGCTTCTCAGGGTTAGCCCCAAACCCTTCAAAATCTTTCTTAATTTCCATACTAATTCTCACCCTTTTTACCACAGGGTTGGCACTAGAAGCTTTCTTGGGGCCCATGGTCACTTATTTTCCAGAAACACCACCGAAAACACTGTAATAATACGAAATATTCCGAGTGTATGCTTGGATGTTACCGCGGAGGCTGGCTGGTAAACAATGGGACGGCCGGCACATGTGAGGGCACATTGGACGCGTCTCGGACGAAAATCGGTATGCGGGTTTTTAATCGGTATGCGGGGCAAAAATTTTGCGATAAAAGTAATCGTTATGCGGAAAAATCGCTATGCGATGCCATCGTTATGCGGGGGTCCACTGTATATATATATACATACATCTAGGTTTTTCTCCTTATTCTAAATAGCTCTTGTTCTTTTTTATTTCTTCTATTGTCCATGGGGAAGTGGAAAAGAATCTTTCCTCCGTAAGCCATGCGTGTCGTATGAGGCGACTAAAATGCCGGGAGCAATGGGCTAGTAACCCCTTCTCCTGTATACATTTACTAAAAAAGAGAAGAAGAAAAACTTTATAAAACTGGGTTGTTTAAATGTGCGTGGATGTAGTGCAGATGACAAGAAACAGATGATTGCTGATGTTATGAATGAAAAGAAGTTGGATGTCCTGGCTCTAAGCGAAACAAAGCTGAAGGGGGTAGGAGAGTTTCAGTGGGGGGAAATAAATGGGATTAAATCTGGAGTATCTGAGAGAGTTAGAGCAAAGGAAGGGGTAGCAGTAATGTTAAATGATCAGTTATGGAAGGAGAAAAGAGAATATGAATGTGTAAATTCGAGAATTATGTGGATTAAAGTAAAGGTTGGATGCGAGAAGTGGGTCATAATAAGCGTGTATGCACCTGGAGAAGAGAGGAATGCAGAGGAGAGAGAGAGATTTTGGGAGATGTTAAGTGAATGTATAGGAGCCTTTGAACCAAGTGAGAGAGTAATTGTGGTAGGGGACCTGAATGCTAAAGTAGGAGAAACTTTTAGAGAGGGTGTGGTAGGTAAGTTTGGGGTGCCAGGTGTAAATGATAATGGGAGCCCTTTGATTGAACTTTGTATAGAAAGGGGTTTAGTTATAGGTAATACATATTTTAAGAAAAAGAGGATAAATAAGTATACACGATATGATGTAGGGCGAAATGACAGTAGTTTGTTGGATTATGTATTAGTAGATAAAAGACTGTTGAGTAGACTTCAGGATGTACATGTTTATCGAGGGGCCACAGATATATCAGATCACTTTCTAGTTGTAGCTACACTGAGAGTAAAAGGTAGATGGGATACAAGGAGAATAGAAGCATCAGGGAAGAGAGAGGTGAAGGTTTATAAACTAAAAGAGGAGGCAGTTAGGGTAAGATATAAACAGCTATTGGAGGGTAGATGGGCTAATGAGAGCATAGGCAATGGGGTCGAAGAGGAATGGGGTAGGTTTAAAAATGTAGTGTTAGAGTGTTCAGCAGAAGTTTGTGGTTACAGGAAAGTGGGTGCAGGAGGGAAGAGGAGCGATTGGTGGAATGATGATGTAAAGAGAGTAGTAAGGGAGAAAAAGTTAGCATATGAGAAGTTTTTACAAAGTAGAAGTGATGCAAGGAGGGAAGAGTATATGGAGAAAAAGAGAGAGGTTAAGAGAGTGGTGAAGCAATGTAAAAAGAGAGCAAATGAGAGAGTGGGTGAGCTGTTATCAACAAATTTTGTTGAAAATAAGAAAAAGTTTTGGAGTGAGATTAACAAGTTAAGGAAGCCTAGAGAACAAATGGATTTGTCAGTTAAAAATAGGAGAGGAGAGTTATTAAATGGAGAGTTAGAGGTATTGGGAAGATGGAGGGAATATTTTGAGGAATTGTTAAATGTTGATGAAGATAGGGAAGCTGTGATTTCGTGTATAGGGCAAGGAGGAATAACATCTTGTAGGAGTGAGGAAGAGCCAGTTGTGAGTGTGGGGGAAGTTCGTGAGGCAGTAGGTAAAATGAAAGGGGGTAAGGCAGCCGGGATTGATGGGATAAAGATAGAAATGTTAAAAGCAGGTGGGGATATAGTTTTGGAGTGGTTGGTGCAATTATTTAATAAATGTATGGAAGAGGGTAAGGTACCTAGGGATTGGCAGAGAGCATGCATAGTTCCTTTGTATAAAGGCAAAGGGGATAAAAGAGAGTGCAAAAATTATAGGGGGATAAGTCTGTTGAGTGTACCTGGTAAAGTGTATGGTAGAGTTATAATTGAAAGAATTAAGAGTAAGACGGAGAATAGGATAGCAGATGAACAAGGAGGCTTTAGGAAAGGTAGGGGGTGTGTGGACCAGGTGTTTACAGTGAAACATATAAGTGAACAGTATTTAGATAAGGCTAAAGAGGTCTTTGTGGCATTTATGGATTTGGAAAAGGCGTATGACAGGGTGGATAGGGGGGCAATGTGGCAGATGTTGCAAGTGTATGGTGTAGGAGGTAGGTTACTGAAAGCAGTGAAGAGTTTTTACAAGGATAGTGAGGCTCAAGTTAGAGTATGTAGAAAAGAGGGAAATTTTTTCCCAGTAAAAGTAGGCCTTAGACAAGGATGTGTGATGTCACCGTGGTTGTTTAATATATTTATAGATGGGGTTGTAAGAGAAGTAAATGCGAGGGTCTTGGCAAGAGGCGTGGAGTTAAAAGATAAAGAATCACACACAGGGTGGGAGTTGTCACAGCTGCTCTTTGCTGATGACACTGTGCTCTTGGGAGATTCTGAAGAGAAGCTGCAGAGATTGGTGGATGAATTTGGTAGGGTGTGCAAAAGAAGAAAATTAAAGGTGAATATAGGAAAGAGTAAGGTTATGAGGATAACAAAAAGATTAGGTGATGAAAGATTGAATATCAGATTGGAGGGAGAGAGTATGGAGGAGGTGAACGTATTCAGATATTTGGGAGTGGACGTGTCAGCGGATGGGTCTATGAAAGATGAGGTGAATCATAGAATTGATGAGGGAAAAAGAGTGAGTGGTGCACTTAGGAGTCTGTGGAGACAGAGAACTTTGTCCTTGGAGGCAAAGAGGGGAATGTATGAGAGTATAGTTTTACCAACGCTCTTATATGGGTGTGAAGCATGGGTGATGAATGTTGCAGCGAGGAGAAGGCTGGAGGCAGTGGAGATGTCATGTCTGAGGGCAATGTGTGGTGTGAATATAATGCAGAGAATTCGTAGTTTGGAAGTTAGGAGGAGGTGCGGGATTACCAAAACTGTTGTCCAGAGGGCTGAGGAAGGGTTGTTGAGGTGGTTCGGACATGTAGAGAGAATGGAGCGAAACAGAATAACTTCAAGAGTGTATCAGTCTGTAGTGGAAGGAAGGCGGGGTAGGGGTCGGCCTAGGAAGGGTTGGAGGGAGGGGGTAAAGGAGGTTTTGTGTGCGAGGGGCTTGGACTTCCAGCAGGCATGCGTGAGCGTGTTTGATAGGAGTGAATGGAGACAAATGGTTTTTAATACTTGACGTGCTGTTGGAGTGTGAGCAAAGTAACATTTATGAAGGGATTCAGGGAAACCGGCAGGCCGGACTTGAGTCCTGGAGATGGGAAGTACAGTGCCTGCACTCTGAAGGAGGGGTGTTAATGTTGCAGTTTAAAAACTGTAGTGTAAAGCACCCTTCTGGCAAGACAGTGATGGAGTGAATGATGGTGAAAGTTTTTCTTTTTCGGGCCACCCTGCCTTGGTGGGAATCGGCCAGTGTGATAATAAAAAAAAAAAAAAATAAAACATATATATATACACACACACACACATACATACATATACATACACACACACACACCTTTCTGGTTTTTTTTCTATTTTTCTTACTAGTTTTTTTTCTTGTTTATTTCCTCTTATCTCCATGGGGAAGTGGAACAGAATTCTTCCTCCGTAAGCCATGCGTGTTGTAAGAGGCGACTAAAATGCCGGGAGCAAGGGGCTAGTAACCTCTTCTCCTGTATATATTACTAAATGTAAAAGGAGAAACTTTCGTTTTTCCTTTTGGGCCACCCCGCCTCGGTGGGATACGGCCGGTGTGTTGAAAGAAAGAAAGATATATACATATATATATACACACACACACACATACATACATATACATACACACACACACACCTTTCTGGTTTTTTTTTCTATTTTTCTTACTAGTTTTTTTTCTTGTTTATTTCCACTTATCTCCATTGGGAAGTGGAACAGAATTCTTCCTCTGTAAGCCATGCGTGTCGTAAGAGGCGACTAAAATGCCATGAGCAAGGGGCTAGTAACCCCTTCTCCTGTATATGTTACTAAATGTAAAAAGAGAAACTTTCACTTTTCCTTTTGGGCCACCCTGCCTCGGTGGGATATGGCCAGTGCGTTGAAAGAAGAAGAAACATGCAAGGTTTCAGGTATGTCTTGCTACTTCTACACTTAGGTCACTTCACATGCATGTGTAGTGTGTCGTCTATTTTTCTTCCTAGTTCTCGTTCGTTTATTTCCGCTTATCTTCTTGGGGAAATGGAACAGAATTCTTTGTCCATAAGCCATGCGTGTCATAAAGAGGCGACTAAAATGCCAGGAGCAAGGGGCTAGTAACCCGTTCTCCTGTTTATATTACTAATTTTAAAAGGGAAATTTTCATTTTTCTTTTTGGGCCACCCTGCATCGGTGGGATACAGCTGGTTTGCTGAAGAAAGAAGAAATTTACATTACATTTATTTACCTCTTAATGCAACCTTCTAGTCATCGCCCTCCATATTTTGTTCTTAACCAGTAATTATACTTCTCAGGCTGGGTGTATCCTAAGTTTTTCTCTGTCACATATTCACAGATAATATCCATATGTATATCCCTTAAATACATAACTTAATTCTGTCTCATTTAACATTTGGCACAGATTTGGATGTTTCATCAATCATGGAAGGAACTCTGAGTGGACTACCCACATCCTTTTCACCTGTAATTCCTCGCACTTCGCACATTGGTTAGTACCAGTTAATTTTAGTAATATTTAGTAGTTTTTTTTTTTTTTTTTTTTTAACAAGTCAGCCGTCTCCCACCGAGGCAGGGTGACCCAAAAAAGAAAGAAAATCCCCAAAAAGAAAATGCTTTCATCATCATTCAACACTTTCACCACATTCACACATAATCACTGTTTTTGCAGAGGTGCTCAGAATACAACAGTTTAGAAGCATATACGTATAAAGATACACAACATATCCCTCCAAACTGCCAATATCCCAAACCCCTCCTTTAAAGTGCAGGCATTGTACTTCCCATTTCCAGGACTCAAGTCCGACTATATGAAAATAACCGGTTTCCCTGAATCCTTTCACTAAATATTACCCTGCTCACACTCCAACAGATCGTCAGGTCCCAAGTACTATTCGTCTCCATTCACTCCTATCTAACACTCACGCACGCTTGCTGGTCCAAGCCCCTTGCCCACAAAACCTCCTTTACCCCCTCTCTCCAACCCTTTCGAGGACGACCCCTACCTCGCCTTCCTTCCCCTATAGATTTATATGCTTTCCATGTCATTCTACTTTGATCCATTCTCTCTAAATGACCAGACCACCTCAACAACCCCTCTTCTGCCCTCTGACTAATACTTTTATTAACTCCACACCTTTTCCTAATTTCCACACTCCGAATTTTCTGCATAATATTTACACCACACATTGTCCTTAGACAGAACATCTCCACTGCCTCCAACCGTCTCCTCGCTGCTGCATTTACCACCCAAGCTTCACACCCATATAAGAGTGTTGGTACTACTATACTTTCATACATTCCCTTCTTTGCCTCCATAGATAACATTTTTTGACTCCACATATACCTCAATGCACCACTCACCTTTTTTCCCTTATCAATTCTATGATTAACCTCATCCTTCATAAATCCATCCGCCGACACGTCAACTCCCAAGTATCTGAAAACATTCACTTCTTCCATACTCCTCCTCCCCAATTTGATATCCAATGTTTCTTTATCTAAATCATTTGATACCCTCATCACCTTACTCTTTTCTATGTTCACTTTCAACTTTCTACCTTTACACACATTCCCAAACTCATCCACTAGCCTTTGCAATTTTTCTTTAGAATCTCCCATAAGCACAGTATCATCAGCAAAAAGTAACTGTGTTAATTCTCATTTTGAATTTGATTCCCCATAATTTAATCCCACCCCTCTCCCGAACACCCTAGCATTTACTTCTTTTACAACCCCATCTATAAATATACTATTAAACAACCATGGTGACATTACACATCCCTGTCTAAGACCTACTTTTACCAGGAAGTAGTCTCCCTCTCTTCTACACACCCTAACCTGAGCCTCACTATCCTCATAAAAACTCTTTACAGCATTTAGTAACTTACCACCTATTCCATATACTTGCAACATCTGCCACATTGCTCCCCTATCCACTCTATCATATGCCTTTTCTAAATCCATAAATGCAATAAAACTTCCCTACCTTTATCTAAATACTGTTCACATATATGCTTCAATGTAAACACTTGATCTACACATCCCCTACTCACTCTGAAACCTCCTTGCTCATCCGCAATCCTACATTCTGTCTTACCTCTAATTCTTTTAATTGTAACCCTACTGTACACTTTTCCTGGTATACTCAATAAACTTATTCCTCTATAATTTTTACAATCTCTTTTGTCCCCTTTCCCTTTATATAAAGGGACTATACATGCTCTCCGCCAATCCCTAGGTACCTTCCCCTCTTTCATACATTTATTAAACAAAAGTACCAACCACTCCAACACTATATCCCCCCTGCTTTTAACATTTCTGTCATGATCCCATCAGTTCCAGCTGCTTTACCCCCTTTCATTCTACGTAATGCCTCACATACCTCCCCCACACTTATATTCTGCTCTTCTTCACTCCTAAAAGATGGTATACCTCCCTGACCAGTGCATGAAATTACCGCCTCCCTTTCTTCCTCAACATTTAAAAGTTCCTCAAAATATTCTCGCCATCTACCTAATACCTCCCTCTCCCCATCTACTAACTCCCCTACTCTGTTTTTAACTGATAAATCCATACTTTCCCTAGGCTTTCTTAACTTGTTTAACTCGCTCCAAAATTTTTTCTTATTTTCATTAAAATTTCTTGACAGTGCCTCTCCCACTCTATCATCTGCTCTCCTTTTGCACTCTCTCACCACTCTTTTCACCTTTCTTTTACTCTCCATATACTCTGTTTTTCTTATAACACTTCTGCTTTGTAAAAACCTCTCATAAGCTAACTTTTTCTCTTTTATCACACCCTTTGCTTCATCATTCCACCAATCACTCCTCTTTCCACCTGCCCCCACCCTCCTATAACCACAAACTTCTGCCCCACATTCTAATACTGCATTTTTAAAACTATTCCAGCCCTCTTCAACCCCCCCCACTACTCATCTTTGCACTAGCCCACCTTTCTGCCAACAGTCGCTTATATCTCCCCCGAACTTCCTCCTCCCTTAGTTTATACACTTTCACCTCCCTCTTACTTGTTGTTGCCACCTTCCTCTTTTCCCATCTACCTTTTACTCTAACTGTAGCTACAACTAAATAATGATCCGATATATCAGTTGCCCCTCTATAAACATGTACATCCTGGAGCCTACCCATCAACCTTTTATCCACCAATACATAATCTAACAAACTACTTTCATTACGTGCTACATCATACCTTGTATATTTATTTATCCTCTTTTTCATAAAATGTGTATTACTTATTACCAAATCTCTTTCTACACATAGCTCAATTAAAGGCTTCCCATTTACATTTACCCCTGGCACCCCAAATTTACCTACTACTCCCTCCATAACATTTTTACCCACTTCAACATTGAAATCCCCAACCACCATTACTCTCACACTTGATTCAAAACTCCCCACGCATTCACTCAACATTTCCCAAAATCTCTCTCTCTTCTCTATACTTCTTTCTTCTTCAGGTGCATGCACGCTTACTATAACCCACTTTTCACATCCAATCTTTATTTTACTCCACATAATCCTTGAATTAATACATTTATAGTCCCTCTTTTCCTGCCATAGCTTATCCTTCAACATTATTGCTACTCCTTCTTTAGCTCTAACTCTATTTGAAACCCCTGACCTAATCCCATTTATTCCTCTCCATTGAAACTCTCCCACCCCCTTCAGCTTCGTTTCACTTAAAGCCAGGACATCCAGCTTCTTCTCATTCATAACATCCACAATCATCTCTTTCTTATCATGTGCACAACATCCACGCACATTCAGACTTCCCACTTTGACAATTTTCTTCTTATTCTTTTTAGTAATCTTTACATGAAAAGGGGTTACTAGCCCATTGTTCCCGGCATTTTAGTTGACTTTTACAACACGCATGGCTTACAGAGGAAAGATTCTTATTCCACTTCCCCATGGATATAAAAGGAAAAGTAATAACACCAAGAACTATTAAGATAAAATCCAAGAAAACTCAGATGAGTGTGTATAAATAAATGTGTACATGTATGTGTAGTGTGACCTAAGTGTAAGTAGAAGTAGCAAGACATACCTGTAATCTTGCATATTTATGAGACAGAAAAATGGACACCAGCAATCCTACCATCATGTAAAACAATTACAGGCTTTTGTTTTACATTCACTTGGCAGGATGGTAGTACCTCCCTGGGTGGTTGCTGTCTACCAACCTACTACCTCAATTTAGTAGTATTTAAGATAAAAAATGGATATGAATGAATGGAACCACATTATTACTAGGTGACTGAAGAATAAACATCAGTCTAGTCTTCTCTACGTCAGTCTACTTTTCTGATACAAATATAAAAAAAGAGATTCTGCTGAAAAATAATGCTTAGCAAAAGTCAGTGATTCTGTGGCAAGTTAGTCAAATTCTGAGGATGAGAGCTCACCGAGTTCTCGTAATATATTATCCCTTAGAAACATTTTCCAGTCCCACAGAGTTTTTTAAGCATTTTCCCATTAAACAGTTTCGTACCTTTTCAGTAAAGTGCATTTAGTGACCTTAAAAGGTTCTCGATATTTTCTTTTAAGTTTATTATATTCTGGCTTTCGTATCTTTCAAAGTTTTTTCCTTTTGCACTTCATATTTCTAATTTTTTCCATGGGGAAGTGGAACAATTCTTCCTCTGTAAGCCATGTGTGTCATAAGAGGCGACTAAAATGCCAGGAGCAAGGGGCTAGTAACCCCTTCTCCTGTATATATTACTAAATTTAAAAGGAAAAACTTTCGTTTTTCCTTTTGGGCTACCCTGCCTCGGTGGGATACAGCCAGTTTGTTGAGAAAAAAGAAATTCTAATTCTTCCATGGTGTCTATTAGTGACAGCTTTCATTCTTGTTTTGTATTTTTAAATACATACAATTCTAAATAATTTTCCCTTGACTGCACTACTATGATCTGCTGCTCTCTTGAACTTTTCCTTTGACTTCAATATCTGCTGCTGTTGCTGTTCAAAATTGTCTTTTGTCAATTAAAACTTCTGGGTTCAAAAGGCACCTCTAAAAATTCATCTCTGCAATTTTGCAAAGGTTGTTTTTGCATCTATTGAAACATGATAATAAGTCATCTGTATGTAATAGAAGGTTAAACAGTTGCATTTTGTGATATAATAAAATGTGTAATGTGGTCTAGCCTTAGTGGTAATAATTAAAACATCTAGGTGAGATTTCACATTGCCTCACTGCTTTGATTATAAAGTATAGCATGCATTATATGTTGCTGTTTCTGCAGTTTTATGTCAGTATTTCTATCATTTTTTTTGAAACGCGAGCTATCTCCCACCAAGGAAGAGTGACTCTCGCTGTCATTCGTTCAATCATTGTCTTCCCAGAAGTATGCCGATATCACAGCTCACCCTCACCTCTCCTTCAGAATGAAGGCACCATACTTCCCAGGACTCAAGTCTGGTTAAACAATTTACCCTGAATCCCTTCAATAATGTTACTTTGCTCATGCTCCAACATCATGTCAGATCATTATATCCACTTGCCTCCACTCTTTCCAATCTAACACACTCACACAAACCCGTTGAATATCCTAGCCCCTCACAACCTCTCTTACCCCCTCCCTCCAGCCCTTCCTGGGATGACCCTTACCCCTCCCTCCCTCCACCCCAGATTTATATGCCCTTCCTAGTCATTTATTTTGCTCTGTCCTCTCTGAATGTCATTTAAATTGTGATTCTTTTGTGCACTTCTGGCAAGACATTTGTTGAATGCATGATAGTGAATGTTTTAGTGGGAAATGGCCGATGTAAAAAGTTAATATAAAACTTGTATTTATATAGGAATTTTTATTTCAGGATTAAGTGCATTAGCCAGCTCTTGTATGATTGTAGATGATGTAACTGCTCCAGTACCTGCTACTATGTTAGGTGACACCACACTGGATGCTACAAGTGCTGCTCTTCTTGCTGATGATGACCCAGGAGTTCGGGCAACACAGGTACTTCACACAAGTGAAGCACTGCAAAGGTGGTGATCAGTGGTCCTTTGAATATTTTGTCAAGGCATCTAGTTTGATTTCTATCATTGCCAGTGGCTCGGAGCATATAATAAAAGTACAGTGCGGTACAAAACAACCTTGTCACAATCTAACCTCTAAGTCAAAATGTTTCTTCAGTCACACTTTTTTCTTTTACACATGCTTCACACTTTAAAAAATTATATATTTTGTTTTTTACCATATCAGCCATCTCTCAACACCAAGGCAGGGTGACATCCCTACAAAATTGACATTCATTCATTAACTGTCATGCCAGAAGTGCACAAACATCTTTGTTCAATTGATCCTCTGAACTGCAACTTCCCCACCCCTCCTGCAGAGTGTAGGCACTACTTCCCATCTCTAGAACTTCTCTTCAGAATTTGCTGAAAGAACTGTCATTGGCATAGAGCAACTCTGACAATTCCTCTTCATTAGCTCATTATCATTTATTCCTGCACCTCTCCCAAACACCCTAGCACTCACTTCTCATACAATCTAGTCTATAAATATTTTAAAGAACCTTGGTGACATCACATATTGTTGAATATAGGGAGTAAGCCTGCTGGTTTGTCACACAGGAGAACTATGGGGGGAAGTTAAAGGATTTACCCCTTCGCTCATTGATACTGAAAGGGTTTACTGCTTGTCATGTGTAGTTCTCATTGAGAATACAATGGCTTATACCTTCAGTCATTGTAAGTGAAAGGGTTATCAACTTCGTTCATTAATAGTGAAGTTGCTTACTACTAAAGTCATTGATAGTGAAAGGAGGTATCTCTACAGTCTTTGATAGTAAAAGGGTGTGCCCCTTCAGTTATTGATGGTGAAATGCTTACCATTAAACTCATAAGTTTTTGTTTTTTGTTTTGTTTTGACTATGCTGAAGACTGCAGTGCCTTATGGTAAGCTTTATTTTCTGCCTTCTCACATTGCTTAGTAATGAATTCTCTTTCCCCATTCTTTGACATTTTCTCTTTATTCATTGGTACTTGGAAGGGTAAACCTCAGTTTTCACATGGTTCTTCAAGCAAATGGCAAAATGGACATTTTTATGAAAACCAAACAAGCATGTGCCTCTCTTTATGAAATGCTTCAGATGTTCCTTTTTGGAATCTTCAACTCAGGAAGATATTTTAAATGTCTTTAGAATATTCTGCTTTTGATCATCTCAAGAAAGAGTTACCAGAAGAAACAATGCACCGAACCTTGTGTGAAGTGTGCTAGGAGTATGCAAAGTGTAATCCTTCCAGAGTGCACTGTGATTAATAGACTTCTGTTTCACATTTATGACAGGACAGTAGTACCTTCCTCAGTGATTTCTGTCTACCAGCATATTTCCTATTTAAAAGATAATATACAGTAGATGAGTAAGTAATTTGATCTTGATGCTACTTCTCAGGTGCTGTTTTCAGAATTCATAAACATCATGGTGTCCCACCCATCAGAAGCACAGGTCTGGGATGAATTGGAGCAGTATGAGCAAGTCTGTTGTCAACAAGTGAATTCCTTGGCCAAGCTCATTCGTAAGGTTCCAATACATCGTGCCAATTTTACAAACACACAAAAGGTTAATAGTGTACTGTAGTACTACTTTATTCTTCTTGTTTTGAATATGATATTTTTAATTTAATTTTTCTGTATACTGTACTTTATTTATATATATAGTGGTTGTTGTTTTTAATGTATATGAAGATCTTTATTCATGGTATGTTTAGCATACTGTGCTACAGTGAAACCTCAGTTTTCGAATTTAATTCATTCCAGATGTCGATTTGACAACCAAAATGAATGACAACCAAAGCAATTTTTCCCATAAAGAATAGTGTAACTAGGATTAATCCATTCCAGACCCCAATTAACAAATTTTTTTTTTCATCAAACCGGCCATATCCCACTGAAGCAGGGTGACCTAAAACGAAAAACAAAAGTTTCTCTTTTTAACTTTAGTAATGTATACATGAGAAGCGGTTACTAGCCCCTTTCTCACAGCATTTTAGTCGGCTCTTACGACACGCATGGTTTACAGAGGAAGAATTCTGTTCCACTTCCCCACGTGTGGTGTAAATATTATGCAGAGAATTCGGAGTGTGGAAATTATGAAGTGTGGGGTTACTAAAAGTATTAGTCGGAGTGCTGAAGAGGGGTTGTTGAGGTGGTTTGGTCCTTTAGAGAGAATGGATCAAAGTAGAATGACTTGGAGAGCGTATAAATCTGTTGGGGAAGGAAGGCAGGGTAGGGGTCTTCCTCGAAAAGGTTGGAGGGAGGGGGTAAAGGAAGTTTTGTGGGCAAGGATCTTGGACTTTCAGCAAGCATGTGTGAGCATGTTAAATAGGAGTGAATGGAGACGAATGATTTTTGGGACCTGACGAGCTGTTGGAGTGTGAGCAGGGTAATATTTTGTGAAGGGATTCAGGGAGACTGGTTAATATTAATTTAGCTGGACTTGAGTCCTGGAAATGGGAAGTATAATGCCTGCACTTTAAAGGAGGGGTTTGGGATATTGGTGGTTTGGAGGTATTTCTAAACAGTCGTATCTGGGTGCCTCTGCAAAGACAGTGATTATGTATGAGTGAGGTGAAAGTGTTGAGTGTTGATGAAAGTATTTTCTTCTTGGGGATTTTCTTTCTTTTTGGGTCACCCTGCTTCAGTGGGAGATGATCGATGTGTTTAAAAAAAAAGAATTAGTAAGAAAATAGAAGAAAACCCAGAGGGGTGTGTATATATATGTCTGTAAAGTGTATGGTAGGGTTATTATTGAAAGAATTAGAGGTAAGACAGAGAGCATGATTGCAGATGAACAAGGAGGCTTTAGAATGAGTAGGGGATATGTAGATCAGGTGTTTACATTGAAGCATATACATGTATGTAAACAGTATTTAGATAAAGGTAGGGAAGTTTTTGTTGCATTTATGGATTTAGAAAAGGAAATTGATAAGAGTGGATAGGGGACTGATGTGGCAATTGTTGTAAGTGTATGGAATAGGTAGTAAGTTACTAAATGCTGTAGAGAGTTTTTATGAGGATAGGGAGGCTCAGGTTAGGGTGTGAAGGAGAGAGGGAAATTACATCCCAGTAAAAGTAGATCTTAGAAAGGGGTGTGTAATGTCACCATGGTTGTTCAACATTTATAGATAGGTTTGTAAAAGAAGTAAATGCTAGAGCGTTGGAGAGAGAGGTCTTATTAAATTATGGGGTATTAAATACAAAATGGGAGTTGACACAGTTACTTTTTGCTGATGATATGGTGCTTTTGGGGGATTCTAAAGAAAAGTTGCAAAGGTTAGTGGATGAGTTTGGGAGGGTGTGTAAAGGTAGAAAGTTGAAAGTGAACATGAATAAGAGTAAGGTGATGAGGGTATCAAACGATATAGATAAAGAAAAATTGGATATCACATTGGAGGGAGGGAGTATGGAAGAAGTGAATGTTTTCAGATATTTGGGAGTTGACTTGTCAGCGGATGAGTTTATGAAGGATGAAGTAAACCATAGAAATAATGAAGGAAAAAAGGTGAGTGGTGTGTTGAGTTATCTGTGGAGATAAAGAACATTATCCATGGAGGCAAGAAGGGAATGTACGAGAGTATAGTGGTACCAACACTCTTACATGGGTGTGAAGCATGGGTTATAAATGCTGCAGCGATTAGGTGGCTAAAGGCAGTGGAGATGTCATGTCTAAGGGCAATGTGTGGTGTAAATATTATGCAGAGAATTCGTAGTGCGGAAATTAGGAGGAGGTGTGGAGTTTCTAAAAGTATTAGTCAGAGGGCTGAAGAAGGGGTGTTGAGGTGGTTTGGTCATTGAGAGAGAATGGAACAAAGTAGAATGACTTGGAGAACATATAAATCTATTGGGGAAGGAAGGAAGGTGGAGTACGGGTCATCCCCAAAAAGGTTGGAGGGAGGGGGTAAAGGAGTTTTTGTGGGTGAAGGGCTTGGACTTCCAGCAAGCATGTGTGAGTGTGTTAAGAGTGAATGGAGACGAATGGTTTTTTAGCCTGATGAGCTGTTGGAGTGTGAGCAGAGTAATATTTTGTGAAGGGATTCAGGTTAACTGGTTAGCTGGACTTGAGTCCTGGAGATGGGTAGTACAATGTCTGCACTTTAAAGGAGGGGTTTAGGATATTGGCAGTTTGGAGGAATGTCTAAACTGTCATATCTTAGCGCTTCTGCAAAAACAGCGATTATGTATGAGTGATGGTGAAAGTGTTGAATGATGAAAGTTTTTTCTTTCTTTTTGGGTTTTTCCTTCTTTTTGGGTCACCCTGTCTTAGTGGGAAACAGCCGACGTATTAAAAAAAAAAACATGCAAAAGTAGTATGACCTAAATGTAACTAGAAGTAGCAAGACGTACCTGAAATCTTGCATGTTTATGAAACAGAAAAAAGACACCAGCAATCCTACCATCATGTAAAACAATTACAGGCTTCCATTTTACACTCACTTGGCAAGCGGTAGTACCTCCCTGGTGGGTTGCTGTCTTCCAACCTCCTTCCTAGGCCAAATGACAATATAATAATATATTAATGATGTACTAACTACTACATAAAAAGTTTATAAAATTATACAGCATGGGGAAACTGTAAAAATGCATACTAAATGAAAATTTAACTGAAATACTATGCTCTAATAATTCCTTTTTTAAACTCAACAGTGCTTTTTACATCTTTTATTTTTGCTTTGATCTCTTTATCCTTCTTTGGATCCTTAATGGCTTGTTTCACAATTAAAAAGAATTGCACCCAAAATGCAAAATAATAAAAAAAAGTTCATAAGATGCACAACAAATGCTCAAGAGATGTTTACATCACTCAAGTTAGTGGCTATACTGACTCATACCCATGCTCTAGACCCATTTTCCAGTGCACATTTCATGAGCACATGACCTGAGCTGCTTTGTCCTGTTCCGTACACGCAAAAACTTTTCTGTTGACAACCAAAAGAACGTGTGAAAACCAGGACATTTTTTCGAACACCTCATTTGAAAACTGATTTATTTGACAATGCAATCGACAACTGAGGTTCGACTATTTTTAGTACAGTGATTTATAATTTTTTAAATGAACCAGTTGTATTTGTAAATGTAGTGTAATTGCCATCTGTTTTAGCTAGTTGTCTCCATATTGACTCCTTATCTTTAGCTTTCCCTGTATTTGTTGTCCCTTGGTTATCTTTTATGCAACATATTTTGGGACTCTTGTCAGAGAAATGCGTGAAGATGTATAGTAAAATTGTAGATTTAAGGAAAATCTCAGAGGGTTTATAGTGCTTAAATACTGAGCATTGTAATATACTACGCTATTTTAAATTTCTTTCAGGTTTACCAGCAGCTGCTAGGTGAGCGCAATACTTGGAGACTATTGGGGTCACTGTATAGTGAGCGCTTAGGTGAAGATACCAGCAGTAATGATTCACCAATGATGGACAATGAACCTACCACTGACTACGCTGTTGTTACTCGGCTTTATGATACCAACCGCACAGTTAGAGAGGTAATTATATACTTGTGCTGGTTCATTCTTGATGTTTGTGTTAGGGATGGGATGTTACCAAAAATTTTGCTAATGAGGATGCTCAGTTTTAAGCCAATACCAATACAGTCAAAATCAGTCGATGCTCACAGATACTGATAATATCAAAATTAATCAATACTGGTATTGGTACTCAATGTTAAGCAAATAACACTACCCGTATCATCAAAATTTCCAATACCACTGATAGTGATACTTTGGCACATTCTAATCTGTGTAATTGTTTATCCTCATATGTATATCCATCTCCTAGGTAGTAGGTTGGTAGACAGCAGCTGCTCAGGGAGGTACTGCCATCCTGCCAGATGAGTGTAAAATGAAAACCTGTAATTGTTTTACTTGATGGTAGGGTTGCTGGTGTTTTTTCTGTCTCATAAACATGCAAGATTTCAGGTATGTCTTGCTACTTCTACTTACACTTCGGTCACACTACACAAACATGTACAAGCATATATATACACACACACCTCTGGGTTTTCTTCTGTTTTCTTACTAGTTCTTGTTCTTGTTTATCTCCTCTTATCTCCATGGGGAAGTGGAACAGAATTCTTCTTCCATAAGCCATACGTGTCGTAAGAGGCGACTAAAATGCCGGGAGCAAGGGACTAGTAACCCCTTTTCCTGTATAAATTTCTAAATTTAAAGAGAGAAACTTTCGTTCTTCTTTTTGGGCCACCCTGCCTTGGTGGGATACGGACGTTTTGTTTTTTGAAAGAAGAGTACAGCCTCTCTTCACTTAGCGACATGGTCATTTACCGACAACTCGGACTTACGACAGGCTCTCTGACCAGTATATACATACCTAAATAGTGTATATTAAAGCTGATTTCCTCTCTTCTGTTTATTACGATGTACAGCACAATACTGTATAAACGTTTAAAAATACGTATACCAAAAATATATAAGTGGTGCAAGGGTGACATTAAAGCAGTATCTAAGATGGTTGACATAAACCCACTACCATTATAGTATGCTCCTCATTTAGTGACGAATTTGTTTATCGATGCAATATTAGGAACGGAACTCCGTTGTTAGGTGGGGAGAGGCTGTATATCCATCTGTACCTGCTTGCCTGTTTGTCAGCTTTAAACTGTTATTAGAATGGTAATGTCTGTTGGCAATGCAACTATTGAATGAATTATTTTTTCTTTTGGGGGGGGGGGAGTCACCCTACTTTGGTGGGAGATGATGGATATGGTAAAAAAAAATAAAAATACAAAGATGGATCAAGCCTTATTGGATATGGCACAAATATTTTATAATACAGTGGTCCCTTGAGTATGATATTAATTTATTCCAGAAGTATCATATCTTCAAAATATCATAACTCAAACCCCAAAATACATAGTTTTTGGTAATTTGCTTCAAGATGCCAGAACACACCCAACCTTCCCTTGGATTTTTGTTGTTGTTGTTGTTTAAATACTCTGGTGTTCTCTGAGTAATAAACAAGTAATAAGCTGCAGTTTGAAATATCTGGAGACATTGGCACCCAGCAGTAGAGTAAGCCTATCTTTTATAGGCTTATGTCCAGGCAAAGTGGCAGGATAGGGCAGAGGAGGCAAGGCAGGCTGGCAGGCAGACAAGCAGGCAGGCAGGGAGGGAGATAGGTAGGCATGCAGACAGACAGGTAGGGAGGCAGGCAAGTAGGGATGCAAACAAAAATTATTATAGCAATGTTTTCCCTGTCAACAGGTTTTTTTCTCACAGCTTTAGGGTATTTATGGAATAATTCTTCACTATCGTTTTTTTTAGTATACTGCATGAAATATTGATGAAATACAGCATTAATAGCCACACTGTTCAGATTGCTTTTCGGAGACACTTCGCTTACAAAAATTTCTTTGTCCTCATTACAGGCACAGATTGTAATTGATTGTCTTCATTAAAGGCACAGATTGTAATTGATTGTCCTGATTATAGGTACAGATTATAATTGATTATCTTCATTATAGGCACAGATTGTAATTGATTGGTTAGAGAGGAATGCTGCAGATGAGTGTGACAACAACTGTTATGACCGTGTGGAATACTTTGGAGATACTCACATTGCATGGGAAAACACCCTTAAAACACTAAAGGTAAGATGTGTACACTGGGTAATATTTATTTTAACATACCAGCCATCTCCCACCGAGGCAGGGTGATCCGAAAAGGACAACTTTTTTTTTTTACATTTATTCGGTAAAAGTACAGTGGACCCTTAACCAGCGATGGCATCGATTAACGATAAATCTGACTAGCGATACATTTAAACGCAAAAATTTTGCCTCAACTAGCGCTTAAAAACCCGACCAGCGCTATTCGTTCTGTACCATACGCGTCCACTTTGGCCTGAGCGCGCCTCACTTGTCCCTTGGGTGTCAGTGTTTACAAGCCAGCCAGCCACCACGGTCGCTTCCAAACATACAACAACTGGAACATTTCATATTATCACAGCCTTTGTAGTGATTGCACCTGCAAAATAAGTCACCATTGGCCCCAAGAAAGCTTCTAGTGCCAACCCTACAGCAAAAAGGGTGAGAATTACTATGGAGATGAAGAAAGAGATCATTGCTAAGTATGAAAGTGGAGTGCGTGTCTCTGAGCTGGTCAGGTCGTATAATAAACCCCAATCAACCATCGCTACTATTGTGGGTAAGAAAACGGCAATCAAGGAAGCTGTTCTTGCCAAAGGTGCAGCTGCTGCTGCACCACAGTCAGCTGTTGTTGTTGCTGCACCGCCATCAGCTGTATTACTCGAAGATGTGGAGAGAGTGTTGTTGGTGTGGCTTAACGTGAAACAATTACCGAGAAACGATTAACCCCGGAGGGTTAGCCACCCAGGATAACCCAAGAAAGTCAGTGCATCATCGAGGACTGTCTAACTTATTTCCATTGTGGTCCTTAATCTTGTCCCCCAGGATGCGACCCACAACAGTTGACTAACACCCAGGTGAACAGGAAAAAATGCCTGGAACTAGTGCTCATATTGGTGAGGTTAGTGGGGAGGATGTGGAAGAGTTAGCGGAGAAGGACAATGAAGAACAAACCACTGATGAGCTGCTAGATCATCTTCAACAGTAAGAGGCCACACCTGAGGAAACTGCTTCGGAGGAGGGGAGAGAGAAATTGAAGAAGTTGCTTACTTCAAAGATTAAGGAAATGTGTGCAAAGTGGCTTAAAGTGCAAACCTTTTTTGATGAAAATCACCCTGACACAGCTATTGCAAGCCGTGCTGGTGACTATTACACTGACAATGTTGTGAAACACTTTAGGATAAAGGAACGAGAGGTACAGGCCTCTATGGACAGATACGTTGTGCGACAGAAGTCCAGTGACTCTGAAGCTGGTCCTAGTGGCATTGAAAGAACAAGGGAAGTAACCCCAGAAAAAGACTTGCTGCCTCAAGTGCTAATGGAAGGGGATTCCCCTTCTAAACACTAACAAGATCAACCGTCTCCCCTCCTCCCATCCCATCAATCATCACCAGATCTTCAATAAAGGTAAGTGTCATGTAACTGTGCATGTCTTCTTCAGTTTGTGTGTATTAAAATTAATATTTCATGTGGTAAAAAAAAAATTTTTTTCAATACTTTGGGGTGTCTTGCACGGATTAATTTGATTTCCATTATTTCTTGTGGGGAAAATTAACTTGACTAACGATTATTTTGATTAACGATGAGCTCTCAGGAACGGATTAATATCGCTGGTTGAGGGTCCACTGTATTAGTCAAAGAGCTGAAGAGGGACAAACTAGAATGACTTGGAGAACGTATAAATCTGTAGGGAAAGGAAGGCAGGGTAGGGGTCATCACTGGAAAGGTTGGAGGGAGGGGGTAAAGGAGGTTTTGTGGTCAAGGGGCTTGGAGGACTTCCAGCAAGCGTGCGTGGGTGTATTAGATAGGAGTGAATGGAGACGAACAGTTTTTTCGACCTGATGAGCTGTTGGAGTGTGAGCAGGGTAATATTTTGTGAAGGGATTCAGGGAAACCGGTTAGCTGGACTTGAGTCCTGGAAATGGGAAGTACAATGCCTGCACTTTAAAGGAGGGGTTTGGGATATTGGCAGTTTGGAGGGATGTCTGAGCTGTTGTATCTGAGTGCCTCTGCAGAGACAGTGATTATGTATGAATGATGGTGAAAGTCTTGAATGATGATGAAAGTTTTTTCTTTCTATTTGGGTTTTTCTTTCTTTTTAGGTCACCCTGCCTCAGTGGGAAATGGCCAACGTGTTAAAAAAAAAACTTAGTATCGGTGGGATTCAGCGAACGTGTTAAAAAAAAACTTACTATCGGTGGGATTTGACCAGTTTGTTGAAAGAAGAAAGAACTTACTATAGTCAAGCAGTATGACTTATTTCTTGGTTTTAAGGAATATTGCATCTTCAGAGAATTGTAATATCATACCTATTCCTTGTACATAGTGTTGGAAGACCCAAACAGTAAAAAATAGATAAAAAAAAATGTTTTTAAACACAGTCATCTTCCACTGAGGCAGGGTGACCCAAAGAAGAAATGCTTTCCCCGTCATTCACATTATCAATGTCTTGCACTCCTTTAGTGCAGGCATTATACTTCTCACCTTCAGGACTCAAGTCCAGCTGACCGGCTTCCCGGAATTCTTTAACAGAATGTTACCTTGCTCACGCTCCAATAGCTCGTGAGCCATGTGTTTGTCATGTAAGCCAACTAAAATGCCGGGAGCAATGGTCTAATAGCCCCTTCTCCTGTATAAATTACTAAAACAAGAAGAAAACATTTAAAAACAATTATTTGCACCAAATTATACTGTGTATTCTAAGTGGAGCAACGTCGGGCTAAGCATTTTCCCATATTTGAAGTGCTAAAACACCTTTAAATACATCTAATATCATGAGGAATAAGTGAACATTGTGTTAAACGTTAAAATTAATAATAAAAAAGGAAAGCACTCGTAATTGGGCATCAATAAGTGGTACAACATAAATATTGCTGACACATTTATGCCACTGTTGTCAACAAGTGATCATTTTTTTCAACTTCAACATATTGTAATATCACAAGTTTTTATTAGGTTCCACTTATTCAATTCATAAAAATGTACTCTTTCATTCTGTAAGTTTTTTTTTTTTTCAAACTCGCACCCCATGCAGAAATTTTTTTTCAGGTATGCCACACCTAAGGGATTAAAGCAGTTATGTAAAAAAGAGATAATACAGTAATGTTGAAACAGGACTGTTGATAAGTAATCTTGGAGGTAAAAGAAATAAAAAGTACTGCAATGAGAAAGCTACAGTTGCCCTGTTAGTAAGGTTATTTCTTTTATTAATGAAGGAAGGAAAGGTAGGGGGTGTGTGGACCAGGTGTTTACAGTGAAACATATAAGTGAACAGTATTTAGATAAGGCTAAAGAGGTCTTTGTGGCATTTATGGATTTGGAAAAGGCGTATGACAGGGTGGATATGGGGGCAATGTGGCAGATGTTGCAAGTGTATGGTGTAGGAGGTAGGTTACTGAAAGCAGTGAAGAGTTTTTACGAGGATAGTGAGGCTCAAGTTAGAGTATGTAGGAAAGAGGGAAATTATTTCCCAGTAAAAGTAGGCCTTAGACAAGGATGTGTGATGTCACCGTGGTTGTTTAATATATTTATAGATGGGGTTGTAAGAGAAGTAAATGCGAGGGTCTTGGCAAGAGGCGTGGAGTTAAAAGATAAAGAATCACACATAAAGTGGGAGTTGTCACAGTTGCTCTTTGCTGATGACACTGTGCTCTTGCGAGATTCTGAAGAGAAGTTGCAGAGATTGGTGGATGAATTTGGTAGGGTGTGCAAAAGAAGAAAATTGAAAGTGAATACAGGAAAGAGTAAGGTTATGAGGATAACAAAAAGATTAGGTGATGAAAGGTTGGATATCAGATTGGAGGGAGAGAGTATGGAGGAGGTGAATGTATTCAGATATTTGGGAGTGGACGTGTCATCAGATGGGTCTATGAAAGATGAGGTGAATCATAGAATTGATGAGGGGAAAAGGGCGAGTGGTGCACTTCGGAGTCTGTGGAGACAAAGAACTTTGTCCTTGGAGGCAAAGAGGGGAATGTATGAGAGTATAGTTTTACCAACGCTCTTATATGGGTGTGAAGCATGGGTGATGAATGTTGCAGCGAGGAGAAGGCTGGAGGCAGTGGAGAAGTCATGTCTGAGAGCAATGTGTGGTGTGAATATAATGCAGAGAATTTGTAGTTTGGAAGTTAGGAGGAGGTGCGGGATTACCAAAACTGTTGTCCAGAGGGCTGAGGAAGGGTTGTTGAGGTGGTTCGGGCATGTGGAGAGAATGGAGCGAAACAGAATAACTTCAAGAGTGTATCAGTCTGTAGTGGAAGGAAGGCGGGGTAGGGGTCGGCCTAGGAAAGGTTGGAGGGAGGGGGTAAAGGAGGTTTTGTGTGCAAGGGGCTTGGACTTCCAGCAGGCATGCGTGAGTGTGTTTGGTAGGAGTGAATGGAGACAAATGGTTTTTAATACTTGACGTGCTGTTGGAGTGTGAGCAAAGTAACATTTATGAAGGGGTTCAGGGAAACCGGCAGGCCGGACTTGAGTCCTGGAGATGGGAAGTACAGTGCCTGCACTCTGAAGGAGGGGTGTTAATGTTGCAGTTTAACCCTTTCAGGGTCCGTCCCGTAGATCTACGGCTTTATGTTCAGGGTCCAAACCGTAGATCTACGCCATGAACTCAGCTCACTCTGATAAACTGTGAGTGGTACATTTGGGCCTAAATATGAGAGAATACATCTATGTGGTATGTGTGCACCACATAAAACAGATCCTGCAGCACACTGTGTATAATGAGAGAAAAAAAATGAAATCATGATTTTTCGATTAAAACAGCAACTTTGCAGTGTTTTTTCGTATGTTTTTTATGGTTGTATTTCCGATTTCTTGGTCTCATTTGATAGAATGGAAGACATATTACAGAAATGGAGATGATTTTGATTGGTTTTAGCACTGGAAATGGCTTGAAACTGAGCTCAAAGTAGCAGAAATGTTAAATTTTTGCCGATATTCAAGAGTAAACAAACGACCTCACACGTCTAATACACGTCAGCTGGTGGGTCTAATATACATTCACAAATATGGTGATGATATTTATACAATTATTACAGTATTGCATAACAGTAAATCTTCTATTTTTTGGTGTGAATAAAAATTCATTATGTGAATAAAAAATCAAAATGGAATTTATTTGTAAAGCCTCAAAACATAACTAATGAACAGAGGAAATGTTAGTTTAGTGCCAGGAATGCTTACATTGTTCATTCTGGACCCTATTTTGAAATTGGAATATTTTGAACTTTGTGTTAAATTGGCCAAATTAACAATTTCCGATCACTTTATTTTGTAGTTGAAACAGTTGACTTGGTGATTTCTTGTGCTCAATCGATAGAATAGAAGTAATACTAGTGAAATAGCTAAGAATTTGGTTGACTGGAATAATGTAATTGGCCTAAAATGGGAGTCAAAGTCGGCAAAATCGCCGATTCGTAAATATCGCTGACACATCAAAATTCGCGAGAGCATAATTTCGTCAATTTTCCACCAAATTTCGTACTTTTTGTTTTATTACCTTCACAAAAAGATTCTCTACGATTTCATAAGAAAAAATAACAAATTTTTTTTTTGAAAATTCTTGGACACTGGTGCGTGACTCCAGATTTGGGCCTTGGACCCTGAAAGGGTTAAAAACTGTAGTGTAAAGCACCCTTCTGGCAAGACAGTGATGGAGTGAATGATGGTGAAAGTTTTTCTTTTTCGGGCCACCCTGCCTTGGTGGGAATCGGCCAGTGTGATAATAAAAAAATAATAAAAAATAAATCCAGTGTACCATAGTTCACACTTATGATTGGGGCACTTGGAAAACAAATTATTTCTTATTACCAGCTCATCTTGTATGTTAAGAGAGTAATCAATAACAGAGCATTATCAGGGACTAAACTATGTTACAGTCAAGCTTTTTTCTTTTCAGAATGAGAGCAGTGGTATTGTTCACCCACTGAAAGGAGCTCGGCCATTAGTAACTTCAATGGATCCTGATTCTTCTCTGCGCCAGGGTCGACCTCTCCACGACTTAGACCAGGTAAGTTAGGGGTAAGGTATGCAGGAAGTACTGATTAACATTTACTGTATATACAATATAACATTGTAAATGTATTTTTTTATTTATTAAAGTTATGTATAATTTTCTTGCACTGCATGCCCTAATATAAGTGAAAACCACAGAATTGCATGTGGTTGATCAAAAAATGGTTGAAAAAAACTAAATCCAAAATTTAGTCATAATCCTCCTCTCTTTTATCTCCTCTCTTTCCTCCTTCACCAACCAACCAGATTGTCATTGTCTGGGTCCTCAGTCTTGATTAGGAATAGCCACATCCAACAGTAAGATAGTAATATCCAAAGATGTTAGGAAAAAGAAAATATTTTCATCCTGTAAACTCATGCTAATAATGGAATTGAGCTACATTTAAGGCAACACACCTTCAGTGGTAGAATGTATTAAACTCCTGTTTTATAGAGGTATTAAAGCAGCAGATACATTGACCTAATCCAGAACATCATGAGACTGAACACTTGTTTTCTTGTAAAATATGTTGAAAAAAGTTGAACTTACATATCTTCATTCAAATGTGGTAAAACCAGCATCCAAGCAGGAAATGTAATCACCTGTCAGACTTTAGAGGAGTCTAAGTTTTCCTGAACTTTAAGTGAGCATGTACAGTATTAATCTTTATTAGCAGTTTCTGTGAAGGCATCCTAGATTGATGAACATCAGATATTTCAGAACACATTGTAAGTGCATCATCCGTACTGAGAAAATGAGATATTGAGATGGGAGGAATAATAACATTGTAAAGCATTTTTTTTTTCTTTTTACGTTCAGGAAGTATCTAGCATCATTGCTCACTGTTCACAAATGGGTTTCCATAATTTTTTAATTTCAGGTAAAACTTGTTTTTACATGATTATACAAGAAAATGCATATTGTATTATTTCAGGAAGATGAAATACGTCTGTTGCGATCTGTCTTTTCCTACATCCGTTCTGGCCAGGTATCAGCTGCAGAGGACCTGTGTGTAAAGTCTGGTCACCACTGGCGGGGAGCAACACTGGAAGGCTGGAAATTGCATCATGACCCAAACCCAGAAGACCCATCTCAGAGGCAGCCTATTTCTGGCAATCCTTATAGGTATATACATTTTCTTAAGATACATTATATCACTGAGAGGTGTATATATCTGTGTGCATGCACTGACATTGTACTTCAGTCCCTATTTTATAGATTAAAGCATCTTTGACTAGTCTAGGGTACTTCAATTATCCAAACCAACGTATTTTATGTTGTACAGTAATGACGTATGTTAGCGAGAATGAAGGATATGTGTAAAGTACATTTAACCTCTAAGCCGATGGTGACATACCAGTACATCCAAGTGGTTAGTGGCAGTGGCATATTAGTAACCATAATTCATTGCACCTTGATGTTTACCACACATGGAAGGTTTAGGAAGATACTTGAGGTCCTAAATAAAAGAGAATAGGTCTGTGTACTGGATGTCATTAACCTCCATAGTGGGAAAATTTATGGAATCAATAATTGCTGAACAATTCGTAGCCATCTTGAAAGGCATAAATTGATTAGTGAATCTCAACACAGTTTTACAAAGGGGCATTCCTGTCTTACGAATTTACTAACTTTCTTCACTAAGGTATTTGAGGAGGTAGATCATGGTATTGAATATGATATTGTGTATATGGACTTCATTAAGGATTTCGATAGAGTTCCACATCAGAGGCTATTGAGGAAACTTAAGGCACATGGAATAGGAGGAGAAATTTTTTCCTGGGTAGAGGCATGGTTGACAAATAGGCAGCAGAGGCTTTGCATAAATGGGGAGAAATCAGAATGGGGACACGTCACGAGCGGTGTTCCACAGGGATCAGTGTTGGGCCCCTTGTTGTTCACAATCTACATAAGCAACATAGATGAGGGAATAAATAGCAACATAAGCAAATTTGCTGATGTCATCAAAATAGGCCATCCAATTCATTCTAAAGAGGATATTAGAGCACTCCAGGATGATTTGAATAGACTGATGCAGTGGTCGGAGAAGTGGCAGATACAGTTTAATATAGACAAGTGCAAAGTTCGAAATGTTGGACACGAAAATAACCATGCCACTTATAAAGTGAATAGTGTAGATCTTATACTACTGATTGTGAAAAGGATTTGGGAGTTCTGGTAGCAGTAATCTGAAACCAAGACAACAGTGCATAAGTGTTCACAATAAAGCTAACAGAATCCTTGGTTTCATATCGAGAAGTATAAGTAATAGAAGTCCTCAGGTTGTTCTTCAACTCTATATATCCTTGGTTAGGCCTCATTTAGATTATGCTGCACAGTTCTGGTCACCATATTACAGAATGGATATAAATGCATTGGAAAATGTACAGAGGAGGATGACAAAGCTGATCCCATGTACAGTGGAACCTCAAAAATCGAATGTATCACATATCGAACGTTTCGAAAATAGGACCATTTTTTCGGACAAACTGTGTCCCTATTATCGAACGTGCCCCTATTTTCGGACCGCCAGGTACAGGACCTGTCTGCCGCCTGCTCTGTCCGCGTCCCCGCGCAGGCGCCGTGAGCAGTCTAGCTTTGTTTATGCTTGAGTGAACACTAACCTGCGCTCTCATTCACGCATTTTATGATTAGTGCTCGTGAGACTGTGAAATAAGCTGCCATGGGCCCAAAGAAACTTGCTAGTGGTACCCCTGTGGTAAAGAAATTGAGAAACACCATAGATGTGAAGAAGGAAATAATACAAAAGTATGAGAGTGGTGTGAGACTTGTTGAGCTTGCCAGGATGTATGGGAAAAATAAGTTGACCATTGGTTCTATCTTGTCAAAGAAAGAACAAATCAAGGAAGCTGATGTTGCGAAAGGTGTTAATATAGGGAGTGGATGAGGTACCTTCTTCAAAGATTAAGGAGATTTGTGCCAAGTGGAATGATGTCCAAATGTTTGTGCAGAAGTACCACCCTGAGCAAGCTGAAACAAGCCATCTTTGCAACAAGTTCAGTGACAACCATGTCCCATTTTAGGGAAATGTTAAAGAGGTGCCAGAAACAGAGGACTGTGGACAGTTATTTTGTGAGACAGGGGTCCAGTGACTCTCAAGCTGGTCCTAGTGGCATTAAAAGACAGAGAAGGGAAGTAACCCCAGAGAGGGCTTTACCTGAAGTCCTCATGGAGGGGGATTCTCCTTCCAAACACTAACCCCAGCTCTCTCTCTCCTCCTCCCTATCTTCCAGATGCCATCACCAATCTTCAATAAAGGTAAGCAAAAATGTTATTTTATATGTATTACTATACATAATTAAAAACTATAGTATTTGTGTATGTAAAACTGTAATTAATCTCTATAAAATGTATTTTTTGTGTGAATATTTTTGGGTTTCTGGAATGGATTAATTGTATTTCCATTATTTCTTATGGGAAATATTGTAGACAGCCTGTACTGTCTGCACAGACAGCCCATGCTGTCTGCCAGCTTAGTTCATATTTCGCGCCACTCAGGTGCTGCCATCTATAGGCCTTGCCACTTCAGTATGCCCAGACTTGCCTCGCCCTCACTCACACAGCGGCCTGGCATCAAGACACAAGTACTCCCAGCTCTCTCTCGTGGCATGGCCCTGCCCGGGCCATGGGCACAAACACACAAGCCTGTGTAACCCACCACTACTTAACAATAAACTAAGAAGCCTCCGAAGAAGTATATCATTCACACCCTGCTTACAGCCTACCAAATAAGCCCGTTATATTGGTACCAGCGGTGGTCGCAGCGTTGTGTTTACCCTGGAGAGAGGAAGGAGAGGTATGAAGTCACCTTCACTTCATCACCCTACACAAGAAGCATCCGTCTCTCAACGAGTTATCCTGATGTCGTGTCTGCACGTTTGAGCATCCAGACACAGGTACAAGCAGGATCCAGCCGAAATTTGCCGAATTTCTTCGAGAATTGTGAGTGGCGTCCCAGCGTCTCACGCTAGTGTCCCACGCTGTTTCTCAAGTCACGTGTTCAGCGTCACTTGTATGTTGCTGTTGTTGTTCAGCTCAGCACAGCTGTTTCAGCAAGCCAGAGGTGAGTCTTGTGGTGATTTCTGCGTCCAGTGTGAGCTTCTCCACGTGTTTGTGGGTGGGGGAGGAGAGGAGAGGAGAGGAAGTGGCTGTTCCTCACCTTGCCCATGCTCGCCCTCCTCACGCTCACCCGTCTACCATACACCACTCACCACTGCCCACTCCCTCTGCTGTGTTTTCTGCTGTTTTTCGTATGAATTCATTGCCAGTGCTGTGTATCCGAGTGCCCGAGGCCACTCGAAGCTACGTGGATTACGACGTCACGTGGGTGTGGGCGATCACGTAGACCTACAAAGCCACGTGAGTTACCAGATATCCCAGGCCTCATGCTGTGGTCTGCTGCCCGCATCACATCGACGCCACCCACGATGCTGCCCGACTTCATGACGTCACGATGTCTGCTGACGTCACCTCACGATGTCTGCTGACGTCACCTCACGATGTCTGCCTGACGTCACCTCGAGATGTCTGTTGACGTCACTGCTGCTGACGTCACCTTGCGACATCACGCCTGACATCACATGATGTCACATCGAGTGTTCTAGTAATTATTTCAGTATTGTCGAGAAGATTGAGAGAAAATATATGTCGTGTGTTAATTAATTCCTCTCAGTCAGTGTTCTCACATTTTAGTATGTCTTAGTCAGTTTTATGCGCAGAAAAGCATCATTTGCTAGTTAAGCCATGTTGTACCGTATGTACAGCGGTGTGTTTTTAAAGTTCCGTGTGTCCAGTGAGGTCTGTGGTCAGACCCTTGAATTGTACCACTAAGTCACCCGCCTGACCAGTGTTTGACAGCTGATTTCTCAGCCCTGAGCGTATGAGCCCCCTTGTACAGAAAGCTTTTATGCTCGTCGCTCGTGATGTTCTGTAGAATCGTACCTGCTACGATTCCCATCGAGATTTGTTTCACTTCACCTCCAGACCTTCAGAGTGCAGTTATATGTAGAGAAACAAGTCTGGGGACGCTTAGACTAACCTCTGCTATAACTCCAGCTGTCGAGAGATGATACTCGTCAAGCCGCAGCCAGCCCTGTCGGCAGGCGCTGTGTCAGCCTCGTGTCACAAGCTTCAGTGAGCAGCCTGCACAAAGAAGATGTCACTTTGACTGCTAGCTCGCTCACTGCAGTCTGGTGTATGATGTTACGACTCCCAGATGTTTCGCCCAGTCGTCTCTGCCACGACTCGCTCCACAACTCGCTCCACGCTCGCCGGCAGTGACAGCCCAGCGACAGTACCAGTCGAGGAGTGTCCTGAGTCGCTTGCCAGAAGTCCTGCCCAGTTGCCGAGTTTTGTCGACGCCTCACTCGAGGGCACCAGCATGTCGTGCCCCAGGTTGAGTGAAAACCTGCAGCGACTCCTACGATGTCTGCTTCACCGTTCCAGAGGAGACCGTACCCTGTTACGTCACAGCTCAGCCGCAGCGATGTCTCCCGTGTTGCAGTATCTGTCCAGACGCAGGAAGGCGTGCAGTGATGCACTTCGATGCTCACTGCCTATGACCACGATGTTTAGCACACCCCACATGTTTTTTCTTCCCTCCCTGTAGGAAGTTTTTTTTCCATGTCCATATGTATATATATGTTTTTATTTTGTGTTCTGTGCCCTGTTCCTACGAGAGAGAGACCGAGTTTCTTTTACTACCAGTATTGTCGCGTCGGGACGACGCGCGGTAGGTGGCCGAGCGTATGTAGACAGCCTGTACTGTCTGCACAGACAGCCCATGCTGTCTGCCAGCTTAGTTCATATTTCGCGCCACTCAGGTGCTGCCATCTATAGGCCTTGCCACTTCAGTATGCCCAGACTTGCCTCGCCCTCACTCACACAGCGGCCTGGCATCAAGACACAAGTACTCCCAGCTCTCTCTCGTGGCATGGCCCTGCCCGGGCCATGGGCACAAACACACAAGCCTGTGTAACCCACCACTACTTAACAATAAACTAAGAAGCCTCCGAAGAAGTATATCATTTAACTACCCGCTCTACAGCAAATAAACAAGTCCTTTATAATATTGCTTCGAATTTCAGACTTTTCGAATTTAGAACTAGCTCCTGGAACAGATTAAGTTCAATTTTTGAGGTTCCACTGTATCAGAAATCTTCCCTATGAGGATAGACTGAGGGCCCTGAATCTGCACACTCTAGAAGGGCATAGATTAGGGAGGATATGATTGAGGTGTATAAATGGAAAACAGGAATAAATAAAGGGGATGTAAATCTTTTCTTTCTTTCAACACACCGGCCGTATCCCACCGAGGCGGGGTGACCCAAAAGGAAAAACAAAAGTTTCTCCTTTTACATTTAGTAATATATACAGGAGAAGGGGTTACTAGCCCCTTGCTCCTGGCATTTTAGTCGCCTTTTACAACACGCATGGCTTACGGAGGAAGAATTCTGTTCCACTTCCCCATGGAGGTAAGAGGAAATAAACAAGAACAACAACTAGAAAGAAAATAGAAGAAAACCCAGAGGGGTGTGTGTATATATATGCTTGTACATGTATGTGTAGTGTGACCTAAGTGTAAGTAGAAGTAGCAAGATGTACCTGAAACCTTGCATGTTTATGAGACAGAAAAATGGACACCAGCAATCCTACCATCATGTAAAACAATTACAGGCTTTCATTTTACACTCACTTGGCAGGACGGTAGTACCTCCCTGGGCAGTTGCTGTCTACCAACCTACTACCTAGGGGATGTAAATAGCTTGCTGAAAATATCCAGCCAAGACAGGACTTGCAGCAATGGTTTCAAGTTGGAAAAGTTCAGATTCAGGAAGGACATAGGAAAGCACTGGTTTGGTAATAGAGTTGTGGATGAGTGGAACAAACTCCCAAGTACCACCATAGAAGCTAAGACCTTGTGTAGTTTTAAAAATAGGTTGGATAAATACATGAGTGGGTGTGGGTGGGTGTGAGTTGGACCTGACTAGCTTGTGCTACCAGGTCTGGTGCTGTGCTCCTTCCTTAATTGGAAGTGACCTGATTAGGTGGTCATTGTTCTAAGCTGGGGGGTGGCATGGACCTGCTTCACATGGGTCAGTAGGCCTGGTGCAGTGTTCCTTATTTCTTATGTTCTTACTGTTCACGTCGGTCATGTCCAGTTACTGTTCATGTCCTACCGTACACGTGTGTTTGTGTGGTGGGGGCAAGTATGCCCCAAGCGAGCAGCAACCACTATTGATGAGCCAACCCATAAGCACTCAAAGAAAGTCATGAATCTGGAGGAGAAGTTGAAATTGTTAGACAAGTGTAGGGCAGGTAATTTGAGCAATTCTGCCTAACTTTACAAGTGGAGAGTGTTTTGTTTGTTCATTATTTGTTATTAAACCACAACACACATATACAATATTTTACGATGTTTTTATGTGTTTTATGATTGTTCATGGTTCAATAGTTCAGGAAGCAGTATTGTTAGACTAAGTAAATGCTATTATTATATTTTGCTCCAATATATTTGTGCATCAAAACATTCACGAATATTATTATATTTCCCTACATCATATTTACTCACCAAACATTCACAAATTTTCAAGATTTGTGAGGTTCTTGATCTCCTAACCCTCACAAATGTGAAGGGCCTCCTATACATTCCCTCTTTTCTTTCCAGAATTGATCATTTAATGTTATAACTACTTCTTTAGCTCTGACTCTCTCAGATACTCCTGGCTTAATTGAATTAATACCTTCCCACTGCAATTCTCCTGCCCTCTTTAGTTTCATTTCTCTTAAAGATAGGGCATCTAGCTTTTTTCCATTCATGACATTCAAAATCAGTTTCTTCTTAATATCCACATTACATCAAAGCACATTGAAACACCCGCTGCACACTTGATACATTCCCATTTTATTAACCTTTGCCACATTTCTTTCCATAGAATTTTCAACATGTAATTTTTATGCTTCTATTCTGTGATTTACCCCATTTTTCATAAAACCATCTGCTGTTGAATCTACTTCCAATTATCTGAATATATTCCTTGCCCTACCTTCTATTTTGAGCCCACTTTTTCACTGCTTTTTTTTTTTTTTCCTCTTATATTTTTTGGGGAATTTCCTTTCAGCTTTCCCTCTACTTTTTCAAACTCTGTATTCAGTTTGTGGAGCTTCTCTTTGTTTCCTAGTAGCACTATATAATCAGCAAACAAATAATTGTGCCAGCTCCTGTTGGAATTCAGAAACTATATTTTAGGGCCACAGTTATCTTAATCCCACCACCATTCTCCTACAGTCACATTTATAAAGATGTTAACAGACATGGAGATATTATACATGTTTGACTAAAGCCTCTTTGTTTGCTGATATGTTAGTTTGAGAATGATAAGCAAAGATAGCTTATTATAATTAACTAATTCTTTTCAGAGATGTATGGAAAGCAGTAGCTTGGCGGATTGCCAGTGATGAGCGTCTGCCATCACATGAAAGAGCCATCTATGGTGCTCTCTGTGGCCACTTACCATCTGTACTTGCAGTATGTCATACATGGTATGATGTGCTCTGGGCATATACTCGTGCTATGGTGGATCAGTGGGTGGAAGAGCAGCTGCGGGGTGCTAACACACACCTTCGGCCACTACACCCTCTACCTCAAGATTTCCCAGAAGAAAAGTAAGAGGTTTTTCTTTCATGTAGTGTATTGTATTTTCATGCTTTTAAGAAGGTGTAGTTAGTTAAAATATAAAAAAAAATGGATCACCTGAATTGTTTTGAAGCATTAGTAATTTAAAACATTTAAACCATTTTTACTCAGTGTGGCTTAACAAAAGCGAGGCATTAATTTATATTTAAAAAAAAGTTACCAGTAGATTTTACAGACAACATCCCTGGTATAATTGTGCAATTGGATTATCTCGATCCTTTCATTATCTCCCACATAAATCTGTCATTAACATCAGTTTCACTCATGTAGATCTACATTTTAAGCACAGCTCCCTCAAATATGCTGCAAGCAGTAAATTTTGACCTAGACATAAGAAAATGAGACTGTGCAGTGAGGTCACAGTATAAAATGATTCTTCCCCCAGACAGTGCATGTTTGGTAGATGATTTGATATTCTTTCTAGGGAGGGTTTTATTGGCTGTTTCTTGGTAGTAATTGAAAGAATGGAAGAAATAATAGTGAAATAGAGATTATTTTGGTTGGTTTTAGCCAAAAATAGCATGAAATAGATCTCAAAGTGGCAAAAATATTCAATTTTTGGCCAATTTTACTGAAGGATACGGCTCCCTAGCCACCCTGGTCCATTTTATTGGTTTTTAACCCTTTCAGGGTCCACAGGCCCTCTCACAGACTTGTTCTCAGGGTCCCCCAAATTTCAAAAAAAAAAAAAAAAAAAATTATGAAAAGGTAGAGAATTTTTTCCCGATCATAATGACACCAAAAGTATGAAATTTGATGGAAAACTTACGGAATTATGCTCTCGCAAAGTTAGCGGTCTCGACGACGTTTACGCATCGGCGATTTTGCCCACTTTGAGCCCTATTTTTGGCCAATTCCAATGTATTAGTCAACAAAAATCATAACTATTTCGCTAGAACTCCATTTTTTCTATCAAATGAGTACAAGAACCCACCCATTTACCGATTTCAACTATCACTTACACTTAGGTCACACTACACATGTACAAGCATATATATACACACACCCCTCTGGGTTTTCTGCTATTTTCTTTCTAGTTCTTGTTCTTGTTCTTGTTTGTTTCCTCTTATCTCCATGGGGAAGTGGAACAGAATTCTTCCTCCGTAAGCCATGCGTGTTGTAAGAGGCGACTAAAATGCCGGGAGCAAGGGGCTAGTAACCCCTTCTCCTGTATAAATTACTAAATTTAAAAAGAGAAACTTTTGTTTTTCTTTTTGGGCCACCCTGCCTCGGTGGGATATGGCCGGTTTGTTGAAAGAAGAAGAATAAAGTGGTCAGAATTTAGCAATTTTGCCAGTTTCACATAAATTTCAAAAGATGCCAATTTCCGGATAAAGTCCAGAATAAACAAGAAAGACATTCCTGGCACTAAAATAACAAGTTCTCTGTTCGTTTGTCACATCCCCAGGCCCCTCTTATATTTCTTTGGCTTTCCACTTTGAATTTTTATTCTTACAAAAAATAGAAGATTTACTGTTATGCAGACTACTGCATTAGTGTAGAAATGGTATAAATAATATCAGCACACTTGTGAAAGAATATTAGACTCGCCAGTTGACGTGTATTGGACGCTTGGCATGATTTGTTTACTTTTGAACTTTGGTAAAAATTGAACATTTCTGATACTTTGAGCTCAATTTCAAGGTACTTTTCATTGTAAAACCAGTCAAAACCATCTCAATTTCTGTAATATGTCTTCCATTCTATAAAATGAGACCAGGAAAGCTAGAATACAACAATGAATACCATACGAAAATACAGTGCAAGTCGCTGTTTTAATCCAAAAATACGGTCAAATTTTTTTTTTCTTATTACGCACTGTGTGCTGCAGGATTTTTTTTATACAGTGCACACTGACCACATAGACCCATTCTTTCATATGTAGGCCTACCAGCTTTCTCTCACTAGATATGAGGGCGCTAGAATTTAGGCGTACTAGTACAGTGGACCCTCGCCTAACGATGGCATCGCATAACGTTAAATCCGCCTAGCGATACATTTTAACACAAAAAATTTGCCTCGCTAGCACTAAAAAACTCACTCAACGTGATTCGTCCGAGACGCGTCCACGTGCGGCCTGAGCCAGCCTCACTTGTTCCGTGGGTGGCAGTGTTTACAAGCCAGCCTCCACGGTCACATCCAAGCATACAATTGGAACATTTCATATTATCACAGCATTTTTAGTGATTTCACCTGCAAAATAAGTGACCATGGGCCCCAAGAAAGCTTCTAGTGCCAACCCTGTGGTAAAAAGGGTGAGAAATACTATCATACCACAGTCAGCTGCTGCTGCACCACTGTCAGCTGTTGCTGCAATACAGTCAGCTGCTGCTGCACCACAGCTGTTGCTGCACCACGGTCAGCTGTTGCTGCACCACAGTCAGCTGTTGCTGTTGCTGCACCACCATCAGCAGTATTACTCGAAGATGTGGAGAGTGTGTTGTTGGTATGGCTTAACATGAAACAATTACCGAGAAACGATTAACCCCAGAGGGTTAGCCACCCAGGATAACCCAAGAAAGTCAGTGCATCATCGAGGACTGTCTAACTTATTTCCATTGGGGTCCTTAATCTTGTCCTCCAGGATGCAACCCACAACAGTTGACTAACACCCAGGTGAACAGGAAAAAAATGCCTGGAACTAGTGCTCATATTGGTGAGGTTAGTGGAGAGGATGTGGAAGAGTTGGTGGAGGAGGACAACGACGAACTAACCACTGATGAGCTGCTAGATCATCTTCAACAGCAAGAGGCCAGACCTGAGGAAACTGCTTTGGAGGAGGGGAGAGAGAAATTGAAGAAGTTGCCTACTTCAAAGATTAAGGAAATATGTGCAATGTGGCTTCAAATGCAAACCTTTTTTGATGAAAATCACCCTGACACAGCTATTGCAAGCCGTGCTGGTGACTATTACACTAACAATGTTGTGAACCACTTTAGGAAAGTCATAAAGGAACGAGAGGTACAGGCCTCTATGGACAGATATATTGTGCGACAGAGGTCCAGTGACTCTCAAGCTGGTCCTAGTGGCATTAAAAGAAGAAGGGAAGTAACCCCAGAAAAGGACTTGACACCTCAAGTCCTAATAGAAGGGGATTCCTCTTCTAAACACTAAGACCATCCACACTCTCCCCTCCTCCTATCCCATCAGTCACCACCAGATCTTCAATAAAGGTAAGTGTTATGTATTGTACATCTCTTCTTCAGTTTGTATTAAAATTAATATTTCATGTGGTAAAAAAAAAATTTGTTCATACTTTGGGGTGTCTTGCACGGATTAATTTGATTTCCATTATTTCTTATGGGGAAAATTAATTCGCCTAACGTTGAGCTGTCAAGAACGGATTAATATCGTTAGGCGAGGATCCACTGTACATAAAAAACCCTGGGGCGTAAGCCATACTAGTACGGCTGAAACCCTGAAAGGGTTAATAGGTTTTCTAAACCAACTTGTCAGCATTTATTACCAAGGTTTATACTAAAATACACGTAACCCAATAGCAATATTTACACATCGGTAATTTCACCTACTTTACGCCCTATTTTTGGCCCATTCCATTGTTCCAATCGACCAAACTCATAGCTATTTCACAAGTATTCCTTCTATTCTGTCAATTGAATACAAGAAACTGCCCATTTACTTATTTCAACTTCCCAGTAAAATCGTTAGTAATTGGTAATTTGGCCAATCTCTCACAAATTTCAAGAGATGACAATTTCAAAATAAGGTCCAGAATAAACAGTGCAGACATTCCTGGCACTAAAATAACATTTTCTCTGTTCATTAGTTATGTCTCCAGGCTCCTCTTATTTTACACTTGCTTTCCATTTTGAATTTTTATTCACACAAAAAACAGAGGGTTTATGTTATACAGACTACTGCATTTTTGTAATAATTGTATAAATAATGTCAGCCCATTTGTGACTGCATATTAGACCAGCCAGTTGAATGGTGATGTCATTTATTTACTCTTGAACATCGGCAAAACTCGAACATTTTCACTACTTTGAGCTCAGTTTCAAGGTACACACTTTCCATCGTAAAACCAATCAAAATCATATTTATTTCTGTAATATATCTTCCATTCTATCAAGTGAGACCAAAAAAAAATGAGAATATAACCATAAAAACCATACGAAAATGCACCACAAAGCCTCTGTTTTACACCAAAAACCCCATCACATTTTTCTCATTATGCACTGTGTGCTGCAGAATTTTTTTTATATAGCACACACTTACCACAGAGACCTATTCTGTCATATGTAGGCCCAAATTTACCGATCACAGCTTAACTGAATGAGCTGAGTTCATGGCTTCTGACAGCTGCTTCAAAGCCACCTTATCCTTTATGGACAATGTACAGTGTATGAGCTTTACACAATGAAAAATATTTCTTTTATTTGTTGGAACCATGGCTAAGGCTAAAAGTGAGCAGGTTATAACAATAAATGGAGAAAATGAAATTGGAATGACTTATGCAGCAAGTAGCCCCATCAAACAGTAGTGGCAGGTTGGTGTGGTGACCCAAGAAATTTGAAATTACACTAGCCAAAATTAGTGCCGGATTACTGATTGCTGGATTAGTGATGGCTGACCTGTAATTGTGTGTGTGTGTGTGTGTGTGTATCAAGATGGATTCATAATGGAGGGCAAGTGTTGTACAGGAGAGGCCTGGGGACACGATTAATAAACAGAGGAAAGATTGCTTTTCTGACTGGAATACCTTTAGTGTATATTTTTCTAATTTTGTGTGAAATTGGACAAGTCACCAGTTTAGTGCACATTATAAGGTGGTCCTGAGAGCTGAGTCAATAGAACAGAAGACATACTAGCAAAATAGCTAGGAATTGGCAGCTTTCCTGATAGAATATAAGCTATGGGTTAATGTTTGAGTTGAGTCCTGAAGACATATTATGTACAGTACAGTAGAAAGTGTGAATATTTTGTATGTTAAGCAAATGAGGGGTATGCATTGCCTGGAGCCTGAATGAATGATTATTCTGAGAGCTTGTTTTTGGTGAGTGAAAACAGGTTTAAGGTGATTAACTGATGTTGATCCCCATGCACAGATACCATAGGTGAGGCATGGATAGATTAGAGAGTAGTTGGGCCAGGATTATTTATGAGACATAATAGTACATTTTTGAGAGAATATCCCCCTTTTGGGGGATATACCTGCCAGACACCACTGCAACTGCCAGCTCAGCCTACCAGTGAATTTCTCACAGAAACAGCACTCGGAGAACACACTCCTCCATTAGTACCTGTTGACACAACCCTACCAATAGACACCAGCTCCATCATTATCTGCTTCGAGAGCATAAATTCCAAATGGAAACACACATAACAAACACTACCAAGGAATTATGGAGGGACAGTCATGTATACACACACACACACACACTCCCCTTCACTGGAACTCAACCAACAAGAATTCCTCACTTTGCTGGATAGGAGGACCTTCTTACAGAATCAACAGCACATTGCCATCACCTACTGAGAGCCTACGCTCTTCTAAAAGATACAGAATGGACCCACTACATACTGCTTCAAACTTGCCTCAGGATTTGTTGATTCGACAAATTACCCTCATAAAATTGATGACAAAATCAAGTTAATCTTACTCCCAGTCAAGAATGGATAGACCAGTCATCTTTCCTTTCTCTCCTTCCCTTGCATTATTTACCTACACCCTTTTATTTCACAATTTCACCCATCCCTATCTCTCCCCCTTCCTTTTCTGCTCCATCCACCTCCCCTTTTCTTGTATTAAACTTATGATGACCAATCTGCAGTAATAATTGATTTTTTACTAAGTAATGCATTGGCACTTGGGGCTGTCAACAAGATGGAATCTTTTTTGGTCAGTTAAACAGTGGAAATAAGTTGTACTGCATGGTTTTGTTGGGTTATCCTGGGTTATTAACCATACTAGGTTAAATAGTCCTAATTATTTTTCTTCATTTTCATTGCCATTGACTGCATCATTACTATATTTTTCTTTATTAAAAGTTTCATGTTCTTTCAGAGGTGATAAGGTATAGTTTAGTTAGAAGTTGATTTCACAGTTCACTGAATTACTAGGAAACTATCTACATTTTGTTTTCCAGATTTTCTATAAAGGGTGTGTTAGAGGCGGTGGAGAGTCGTCCAGAAGTTCAAAAGCTGCAGCACAAAAACCCTTACCATATTCTTCAGAAATATCTCATTCTGGATGATATGGAATCTCTACTCCAGGAGGCTCATGTATGGCTTAGAAATGGTTTAGCACCCCATCTTTTAAGGTGCCTTACTCATCTGGTGCTGTTTCTGCGAAGGATTGGTCGTATCTCTCAGCAACTGGAACCTCTCTGTACCGATATACTTGAAGCTTGTGTGAAGGTTTGTGTGAACTTTGGCTGCATCTTATAGACGTGCCCACTTAATGAATGTGTTGCATTTTAAAACAAAACTTTTTAAAGCAAAATTATATAGTTTTCCTTTACATAAATTGAGGTGCATTTCAGAAAGTTTAATCTGTCTGTCAAATGTTAGAAGACAAATAACATACAATTCTATATAGAATTCCTTCCTTAGATTGTTAGTAAATTATCAGTGGAATATGATTTAAAGGTCGAATTATTCACTAATCTCGTTGCAGGTTCTGCTGTAATGGAAGGATTTTTTCTGCCTGTGAGACATCCTTTTACTAATGAAATTTCAGCCTGAGGGGGGTAGGGGCTTCTCTTTTTATAATAACTGCAGCATCTTTGTTGCTCTAGCAACTAGTTCATAAATGACAAGAACATGTACAAGTCCTGTCTATGAGGAGAAAGTGGAAAATGAGAGAGAGTAAGAATTATAAAGGACTATACCAGTTGGGTATATTGTATCTTCTAAATTAGTACTGAAAGAGTGAAAGTAAAGAAAAAAGAATGTAAGATTACATAGGGACTAGTTTGATTTAGTGAGACAATGTATGTAGATAGTTTATATGTAGGCATATAAATGACCCATGTTTAAGTGTCAAGAGCTACTCGTTGCATTTATTGATTTAAAAAAATAAGGTGGATAAGAGAGCGATGTGGCAGTTCTTATTAGTGAAGCTCAGCATAAGGTTTGTACACATAGGAAACAAAAAGTGTATTTTCTAGTAAAAATGGTCCTTATGCAGGAATGTGGAATATCACAGTGCCTCTGTATTTATGGATAGGATTGGGAAAGACATCAATACAGAGTATAATTTTTTTTTTTTTTTTTTTTTTTTTTTTTTTTTTTTAAAAAGTCGGCCATCTTCCACCGAGGCAGGGTGACCCAAAAAAGAAAGAAAATCCCCAAAAAGAAAATGCTTTCATCATCATTCAACACTTTCACCACACTCACACATAATCACTGTTTTTGCAGAGGTGCTCAGAATACAACAGTTTAGAAGCATATACGTATAAAGATACACAACTTATCCCTCCAAACTGCCAATATCCCAAACTCCTCCTTTAAAGTGCAGGCATTGTACTTCCCATTTCCAGGACTCAAAGTCCGACTATATGAAAATAACCGGTTTCCCTGAATCCCTTCACTAAATATTACCCTGCTCACACTTCAACAGATCGTCAGGTCCCAAGTACCATTCGTCTCCATTCACTCCTATTTAACACGCTCACGCACGCTTGCTGGAAGTCCAAGCCCCTTGCCCACAAAACCTCCTTTACCCCCTCTCTCCAACCCTTTCAAGGATGACCCCTACCTCACCTTCCTTCCCCTATAGATTTATATGCTTTCCATGTCATTCTACTTTGATCCATTCTCTCTAAATGACCAAATCACCTCAACAACCCCTCTTCTGCCCTCTGACTAATACTTTTATTAACTCCACACCTTTTCCTAATTTCCACACTCCGAATTTTCTGCATAATATTTACACCACACATTGCCCTTAGACAGGGCATCTCCACTGCCTCCAACCGTCTCCTCACTGCTGCATTTACCACCCAAGCTTCACACCCATATAAGAGTGTTGGTACTACTATACTTTCATACATTCCCTTCTTTGCCTCCATAGATAACGTTTTTTGACTCCACATATACCTCAATGCACCACTCACCTTTTTTCCCCTCATCAATTCTATGATTAACCTCATCCTTCATAAATCCATCCGCCGACACGTCAACTCCCAAGTATCTGAAAACATTCACTTCTTCCATACTCCTCCTCCCCAATTTGATATCCAATTTTTCTTTATCTAAATCATTTGATACCCTCATCACCTTACTCTTTTCTATGTTCACTTTCAACTTTCTACCTTTACACACATTCCCAAACTCATCCACTAACCTTTGCAATTTTTCTTTAGAATCTCCCATAAGCACAGTATCATCAGCAAAAAGTAACTGTATTAATTCCCATTTTGAATTTGATTCCCCATAATTTAGTCCCACCCCTCTCCCGAACACCCTAGCATTTACTTCTTTTACAACCCCATCTATAAATATATTAAACAACCATGGTGACATTACACATCCCTGTCTAAGACCTACTTTTACCGGGAAGTAGTCTCCCTCTCTTCTACACACCCTAACCTGAGCCTCACTATCCTCATAAAAACTCTTTACAGCATTTAGTAACTTACCACCTATTCCATATACTTGCAACATCTGCCACATTGCTCCCCTATCCACTCTATCATATGCCTTTTCTAAATCCATAAATGCAATAAAAACTTCCCTACCTTTATCTAAATACTGTTCACATATATGCTTCAATGTAAACACTTGATCTACACATCCCCTACCCACTCTGAAACCTCCATGCTCATCCGCAATCCTACATTCTGTCTTACCTCTAATTCTTTCAATTATAACCCTACCATACACTTTTCCTGGTATACTCAATAAACTTATTCCTCTATAATTTTTACAATCTCTTTTGTCCCCTTTTCCTTTATATAAAGGGACTATACATGCTCTCCGCCAATCCCTAGGTACCTTCCCCTCTTTCATACATTTATTAAACAAAAGTACCAACCACTCCAACACTATATCCCCCCCTGCTTTTAACATTTCTGTCATGATCCCATCAGTTCCAGCTGCTTTACCCCCTTTCATTCTTCGTAATGCCTCGCGTACCTCCCCCACACTTACATTCTGCTCTTCTTCACTCCTAAAAGATGGTATACCTCTCTGACCAGTGCATGAAATTACCGCCTCCCTTTCTTCCTCAACATTTAAAAGTTCCTCAAAATATTCTCGCCATCTACCTAATACCTCTCTCTCCCCATCTACTAACTCCCCTACTCTGTTTTTAACTGACAAATCCATACTTTCCCTAGGCTTTCTTAACTTGTTTAACTCACTCCAAAATTTTTTCTTATTTTCATTAAAATTTCTTGACAGTGCCTCTCCCACTCTATCATCTGCTCTCCTTTTGCACTCTCTCACCGCTCTCTTCACCTTTCTTTTACTCTCCATGTACTCTGCTTTTCTTATAATACTTCTGCTTTGTAAAAACCTCTCATAAGCTAACTTTTTCTCTTTTATCACACCCTTTACTTCATCATTCCACCAATCACTCCTCTTTCCACCTGCCCCCACCCTCCTATAACCACAAACTTCTGCCCCACATTCTAATACTGCATTTTTAAAACTATTCCAACCCTCTTCAACCCCCCCACTACTCATCTTTGCACTAACCCACCTTTCTGCCAACAGTCGCTTATATCTCCCCCGTAAAGGACACCCTAGGGAGGGTTTGAGGGAGGATGTAAAGGAGGTTTTGAGAAGTAGAATCTGGTGCATCCAGCAAGGATGTGCAGGCATGTTAGATCTGAGTGAGTTGAGACAGTTGACACTTGGGATTGGACCATGCAAATTTTGTTTAACAACGTGAAGACTTGAGTTCGGCATGTGAGGAAACACACTGCCTTTGTTCTGAAGATAGTTATTTTGACTGAGTTTGTTCTGAAGATAGTTATGGTGACTGGGTTTGTTTTGAAGATAGTTATGGTGACTGGGTTTCCTCTTTTTGGGTTATCCTGCTTTGGTGGGAAACAGCTATTGTGTTGAAAATAATTGTTCATTCAGTAATTGGGTTCAGTGGATAGTGAGATTCCATTAATTTAGACCCTGCTAACTAAAATTTTTCCAGAAAAGCAATTTGTGCATTAAGTAAGGCAAGCCTGTAGCAAATTTAGTTTTTTATTGGCTCAAAAATTAATACATAAATACAGAATAGTTTTATCCTCCATTAGTTCTTATGTAGTTATTTAAAAAATGTGTTGCACATGAATGCAATTTAGTTTTACCAAATTTGAAGTTGTTGCTTATTGCTGTTTAAGTTTACTAGCTTATTGTGTTAAAAAAAAAATTTGAAAGTCTCACTTCAGTTATATATATTTGTTCATAACATAGGAAGCCATTGAGCGTGGGGATGTTGAACAAGTGGCCTGGTATACCTCTGTATTACCCACATGGCTTCAGGTGGAGTGGTACGCACGTTTCCTCCATAATATAACAGATGACCACCATCGCCGTCACGCTCTACAGCTCGCTGCCACTGTAGGACTAGATACACATGCAATCACCTCAGCTGTTGTCACCAGTATCAGGTAGGGATTTGTAATGTTTCCATTACCTAGATTGAGATATATTTATCTTTATCTGGCTGTATGAGATGTTTCTGTTTTGAACTCTTCAAAGATAGAACAGTAAACTTTCTTCTTTAGGGTTAAGTACTACAAGTTTCCCTAACTTTGTGCTGTTTTGCATTAAGTAAATTAGGTATTATACAATGCCCCATTTTTATTCACAATTCCTTATATGATATGTCACCTTTGTGTGGTCATTGGGGTTTGCAAAGCATGTAGATGATTTTTATTTTGTTTATTTAATTATTTTCAGGTGAAGCCTGCTGCATTGGATTATAAAGCAATGATCATTTTGCTATCAAGTTTCATGCAAATTTATTGTTTCAGTAACACGAAGCAAATCAATTGGAACTTCATGAAATTGTATTTCATTGGTGTTAAATGTTAACTAAATTTAGGCTGGCCTAAGATAGGTTAAGTTAAATTATACAGTACAGTAATTTGTTAATTTTAACAAGTAAAGGTTAGGCTGCATATAAGAAAATATTCAAAAAGATCTTTTTCTAGATCGGTTTGATTTGTTAGACCTACTTTGCAGAAGACGCATGACATATACAAGGTGTTTAAAAAAGATGTACCCAATTTCAAAGCAGACTGCTTTGAAATTGGATCCATCCCTTTCAAACACCCTGTATACGTATTGGCTATATTGTTTGTGAATGCTTTAGCTTTTATGAGTCTAAGTACAGCCTCTCCTCACTTAATGATGGAGTTCTGTTCCTGAGACCACGTCGTTAACCGAATTCGTCGCTAAGTGAGAAGCATAATATAATGGTAGTAGGTTTGTGTCAGTCATCTTTGATATTATTTTAATGTCATCTTTTCACCATATACATATAACATTCCTGGCATGTATTTAAATGTTTATACAGTAGTATACTGTACAGTGGACCCCCGGTTAATGATATTTTTTCACTCCAGAAGTATGTTCAGGTGCCAGTACTGACCGAATTTGTTCCCATAAGGAATATTGTGAAGTAGATTAGTCCATTTCAGACCCCCAAACATACACGTACAAGCGCACTTACATAAATACACTTACATAATTGGTCGCATTCGGAGGTGATCGTTATGCGGGGGTCCACTGTATATTGAAATAAACAGAACGGAGGAAATCAGCTCTAATATACATTACAGTGGACCCTCGACCAGCAATAGCATCGATTAACGATAAATCTGACTAGCGATACATTTTATCGCAAAAATTTTGCCTCGATTAGCGCTAAAAAAACTCGACCAACACTATTCGTTCCGTCTGAGACGCGTCCACTTCTGGCCAGTGTTTACAAGCCAGCCAGCCACCGCGGTCGCTTCCAAGCATACAATCGGAACATTTTATATTATCACAGCCTTTTTAGTGATTGCACCTGCAAAATAAGTCACCATGGGACCCAAGAAAGCTTCTAGTGCCAACCCTACAGCAAAAAGGGTGAGAATTACTGTGGATATGAAGAAAGAGATCATTGCTAAGTATGAAAGTGGAGTGCATGTCTCCGAGCTGGCCAAGTTGTACACAAAACCCCAATCAACCATCGCTACTATTGTGGCCAAGAAAACGGCAATCAAGGAAGCTGTTCTTGCCAAAGGTGCAACTATGTTTTCGAAACTGAGATCGCAAGTGATAGAAGATGTTGAGAGACTGTTATTGGTGTGGATAAACGAAAAACAGATAGCAGGAGATAGCATCTCTCAAGCGATCATATGTGAAAAGGCTAGGAAGTTGCATGACGATTTAATTAGAAAAATGCCAGCAACTAGTGGTGATGTGAGTGAATTTAAGGCCAGCAAAGGTTGGTTTGAGAGATTTAAGAATTGTAGTGGCATGCATAGTGTGATAAGGCATGGTGAGGCTGCCAGTTTGGACCAAAAAGCAGCTGAAAAATATGTGCAGGAATTCAAGGAGTACATAGACAGTGAAGGACTGAAACCTGAACGAGTGTTTAATGGTGACACTGACAATGTTGTGAAACACTTTAGGAATGTCATAAAGGAACGGGAGGTACAGGCCTCTATGGGCAGATATGTTGTGCGACAGAGGTCCAGTGACTCTCAAGCTGGTCCTAGTGGCAATAAAAGAAGAAGGGAAGTAACCCCGAAAAAGGACTTGCCACCTCAAGTCCTAATGGAAGGGGATTCCCCTTCTAAACACTAAGACCATCAATACACTCCCCTCTTGCCATCCCATCAATCATCACCAGATCTTCAATAAAGGTAAGTGTCATGTAACTGTGCATGTCTTCTTCAGTTTGTATGTATTAAAATTAATATTTCATGTGCTAAAAATTTTTTTTTCAATACTTTTGGGTGTCTTGCACGGATTAATTTGATTTCCATTATTTCTTATGGGGAAAATTAACTTGACTAACGATTATTTTGACTAACGATGAGCTCTCAGGAACGGATTAATAGCGTTAGTCGAGGGTCCACTGTATTTAGGTCAGAGAGCCCATCGTAAGTCCGAGGCGTTGGTAAATGAGTACATCGCTAAGTGAGGAGAGGCTGTATTTATAACATTATTCCTGTAATTTTGTTTGTTTGGGTGTTATATATGTGACACACTAAACATTAATACTGCATTATTGTGCCAAGATTCTAAATGAGCTTATCTTCTGTTAAAAGACAAAAAAAAAGAATTAGCATTCTGTTATGTTATCATAACCATATAACACTGATAAAAAGTAATTTGAGCTGTATGTTTCAGATTATCATCCAACATTCGTGATCCTGAGGGAGAAGTGGTGTCAGAAACTACAGCAGAGGATCGAGTTAAAATCAGTGCTATAGACTGGCTGTTGTATGACCCACAACAACGAGTAGAAGCTCTTAGACAATCCAATGCTCTTATGCGCACTTTTCTTGTCTCGCGCAAGATTGGAGCCACTCGTGTTTTATTTAACAAAGTATGTTTCAGTGAGTTAACTATAAAATATTATTTTCATTAAAAATGTGATCCACAGGAATTCAAGTAGGGTCTTCGATGTGTATATGTATAATGATGATTTTGTCTATCCGTTTACCTTGTAAGTACAGTAGGGCCCCCGTGTCTGTGGGAATACGTTCCAAGGACCTGCCACAGATACTGAAACCGCAGATAGTAATGAACCCTATATATAAGTCCTACACATACCTACATACATGGGAAGTACAGTGCCTACACTCTGAAGGAGGGGTGTTAATGTTGCAGTTTAAAAACTGTAGTGTAAAGCACTCTTCTGGCAAGACAGTGATGGAGTGAATGATGGTGAAAGTTTTTCTTTTTTGGGCCACCCTGCCTTGATGGGAATCAGCCAGTGTGTTAATAATAATAAAAAAAATAATATAAAGTTTAATTGATAAATTATGCACAATAAGTGGAGAATTATCACTTTCACTGATGGGAAGCACTTCACAGTTTCTCTTAAGATTTGAAGAATTTCCACCATCATTACTTTTGCACTTTGAGACCATTATTAAGCAGAATTAAGGGTTATTTTTGGGACGTGGTAAACCATGGCTATGGGGGTCCTACTGTATCTAGTGATTTATTTTGAGTCCCCAATTGAGATTATTGGTAGTCATATCCAGATACCTCAATGATGGCAATTTTGCAACCAACAACTGTATATAAAAATTCATTCAATACATATGCATTGGTATCTTCTAGTGGATTAGGTACTTGTGCAGGGTTTCTGACATAATTTTTTTTTAATAAATTATGAGACTTGGTTAGTTATTTCTAGTCATGCAGGGTGTAAGATTAGGATTAATGGAGTTTGAGGAAGCACTAAACCCAAGTGGGTTATTCAAGGAATGCTGGGAGCTCTTTCCTTTATCTGTTAATCACAGCAGAACTCTGAACAGTCAGGATGTTGCTGTTGTCATATTATGATTAAGCACATGTTCTCAGAAATGGCAGAAAACGGAGGAAAGGAATTTAGTGTACCTGTACGTAAATAACAGTTACAGTATTCATAAGGTGCAAAACCTAGCTTTATTTATTCTTTTTACTGATCGTGGGCAGATAGTTATTATGATTTAGAGCGGGAAGAAAAATGCTTGCCACAGCTATTAAACCACTTGGACAGAATTACAGAGGCATTGGAAGAAAATGAAAACATTGATGTTATGTACACAGATTTTGCAAAGGCACTTGACCAATGCAATCAGGGTGATTGCACACAAGGAAAATAACTGGATATTCTAGTTTCTTACAGATAGAACACAGAGTGGTACAGTGAACCCTCATTAACAGAGTAATAGGGAAAAAGGGGTGAATGTTATTGCCAATTGTCCATTGTTTTCGAATTATAAAATTTATTTCTCATGATAGTTGGTTCTGGAAACACTACTGGACATAAAGAACTCTAACATGTAAAGCAAAACAGTGAGGCTGTGAGGAAGGGAAAGTGGGTGGATGAGAGAGAGTGAGTGAACAGAGAGTGGGGGAGGGTGGGTTTCAGAAAGCATAAGTAGATGTGTGGGTATGAGGGTGGAAGGTTATGAGAGAGGGTGTAAATGTGGGTGGGGATGGGAGAGATCATGAGGGTGTGTGGGTAGGTGTAAGGGTGAATGGGTGAGGGGTGGGTATGAGAGAGAGGGTGGGTAGGTAGATATATGAGATATGGCAGGTAAATGGGTGTATGAGAGAGGATGGATTTGAGAGGGTTGATGTTAAAGGTGGGTATGAGATGTTTGTGTGAGCATGGATGGGTATGTGAGAGGGTAGGTGGGCACAAGAGTGAATATGAGAAGGTAGGTAGGTGAAATAGGAGAGGGAGGGTGGGTGGGTGTGAGGGGTGAATGTGACAGGGCAGGTAGGTGAGTGTGAGGATGAATGTAAGAGAGTGGGTGAGTGGATGTAAGGGTGTATGTGAGAGCTTGCTAGATTCACTCTCCTAGCCTCATGAGCTGTCATACCTGTTCTTAAAACTATGTATGGAATCTTCTTTCACCACTTTTTCATCAGGGTCATTCCACTTCTAGACCACCCTGAGATTGAAGAAATACTTCCTGACATAACTGTGGCTCATCTGTGTCTTTAACTTTCAGCCATGCCCCCAAGCTCATTTAGCCTTTCCTTGCATACTTCTGCAATTTCTCCAGTTTCTTAACATTCTTCCTCAGGTGCGGGTGCCATACTGGGCCTGACATGTTGTGTAAAGGACCCAGAATAACTCTTTGTCGAGATTCCTGAAGGCCACTCAGATTTGCTAGGCAGCACTGGCTCCAGAGATTATTCACTTGGTATAAGCCTCTGACGATATGATAGTCAGAGGCCTATGTCCCGAGTCTATACTCTGTGTCCAGTCTTTTGGCTCCTTACCTTATCTTCATAACCTTGCATTGCTCTGTGTGGGGGGGGGGGTGTAGTTGTTTATTTGTCAATACTTTCATCAGAATAGTAATTAACTAAAATCATCAGCTACTGTACTTTGTTGGCTGACACTTATTACTGTACTTCAATAACTTCACTGTATTTGTATGTACAGTAATTTTCTGTTGGTTGCTGGTACCAACAGTCTTGGTGACCCGGTAGTCAACAAGGAAGCCTAGTCTCAGGCCATGCTGTAAGGGTAAAAGAACTCTCAGTATCAGTCATAAGTAAGTCACATGTGCAGGTATGTATTTGATTAGGATCCATTGCTAAATCTTCCATCAAATTGGTTTAATAGCTGTTTAAGCTTATTTTCATTTAAACCACTAATAAGATGTATTTTTTCTTTAAATGTTTGTAAATTACCTGTATTTAATAGATACCAAGTGATTCAGTGGATATAATAATGAGGGAGCATGAAGTTGAGACAGGATCATCTGACCTTCCACCACAGGCTGAAAATGTTGTACGAGAATACTTCTGTATACGTACCTTCTTGGTAAGTGACACTACTTTGTTTAATAAGCTTCATAACATTTGCTCCTTATGTTGACAGCCCTTTTCTTTCATTTTGAATGAAGGAGTCATAAAGTAGTTACTGTATAGCTCTGTCTTTTCATATGTGCTTCAGTTTACCTGTTCTTCCAGATATGTGTATTCATTTATCCATCCATCCACTTTTGCCCTTCATCCAGTTTTTTGTTAAAATTTCTGTGCAAGACTTTTATTGCTACTGCATTTTAAAAATTATGTACTTTATTCATTGAATTTCTCGTGATTTTGTTGACATCTGTGCAGTGGTTACTGTATTAGTTTCTCTCTTTTTAGGAAATATATCTAAAAGATTATGCTTACGTGCTCACACAAGTCTGCTGGATGCTCAAGCCCTAAGAATTCAGAACCTGTATCCCTTCCCTTCAAACCATTCCTGGGATGACCCCTACCCCACCTTCCATCCACTCCAGATTTAGACTCTTTGTCATCCTATCCCTTTACATCCTCTGTATATACCTGAATCATCTCAACAATCCCTGCTCAGCCCTCTGAATTATACCTATGGTGACCCTGCATCACCTTTTAATTTCTTTTAAATTCGCTGCATGATATTCACACCATACATTGCTCCCAAACATTACATTGCTACCAACTCTAGCCTCCTCCTCACTGCAATGTTCAAAACTCATGCCTCATACCCATTTAAAAGTTTTGGTACCACTAAATTTTGGTACATTCCCTATTTTTGCTACCATAGATAAACCTTCTTCTTTTCTTTCCACAGATGCCTCCACACCACCCACCTTTTTACCCCTTTATCTATTCTGTGGTTTGCCTTACCTTTCATAGACCCATCTTCTGACATGTCCACTCCCAAATATCTAAATACATCCACTTCCTCCAATCTGCTATTCAGTCTTTCATTACCTATATTTTTTGTTACTATCACCTTGCGCTGTTTTATGTTCACTTTGTTTCCTTCTTTTACATACCCTCCCAAACTCCTTCGCCAACGTTTGCAGCTTTTCTTCAGAATCCCCCAAAAGAACTGCCATCAACAAAAGGCAGATGCAATAACTCCACCTTGTATCATATCCAACATCTTTCAATCAAACACCTCTTACCAACACCCTAGCATTCACTTCCTTTACAGCCCCATCTGTAAATATGTTAAAACAACAATGGTGACATCATGCATCCCTGTCTAAGTCCTGCTTTTGCTGGGTAATAGCCCCACTCTCACCTGCATACCCTAACTTGAGCCTTACTTCTTCTTTTAACAAACTGGCCATATCCCACCAAGGCAGGGTGGCCCAAAAAGAAAAAAACGAAAGTTTCTCTTTAAATTTAGTAATTTATACAGGAGAAGGAGTTACTAGCCCCTTGCTCCTGGCATTTTAGTCTCCTCTTACAGCACACATGGCTTATGGAGGAAGAATTCTGTTCCACTTTCCCATGGAAATAAGAGGAAATAAACAAGAACTATTAAGAAAATAGAAGAAAACCCAGAGGGGTGTGTATATATATATGCAGATGATAGAGTGGGAGAGGCACTGTCAAGAAATTTTAATGAAAATAAGAAAAAATTTTGGAGTGAGTTAAACAAGTTAAGAAAACCTAGGGAAAGTATGGATTTGTCAGTTAAAAACAGAGTAGGGGAGTTAGTAGATGGGGAGATGGAGGTATTAGGTAGATGGCGAGAATATTTTGAGGAACTTTTAAATGTTAAGGAAGAAAGAGAGGCAGTAATTTCATGCACTGGTCAGGGAGGTATACCATCTTCTAGGAGTGAAGAAGAGCAGAATGTAAGTGTGGGGGAGGTACGTGAGGCATTACGTAGAATGAAAGGGGGTAAAGCAGCTGGAACTGATGGGATCATGACAGAAATGTTAAAAGCAGGGGAGATATAGTGTTGGAGTGGTTGGTATTTTTGTTTAATAAATGTATGAAAGAGGGGAAGGTACCTAGGGATTGGCAGAGAGCATGTATAGTCCCTTTATATAAAGGGAAAGGGGACAAAAGAGATTGTAAAAATTATAGAGGAATAAGTTTACTGAGTATACCAGGAAAAGTGTACGGTAGGGTTATAATTGAAAGAATTAGAGGTAAGACAGGATGTAGGATTGCGGATGAGCAAGGAGGTTTCAGAGTGGGTAGGAGATGTGTAGATCAAGTGTTTACATTGAAGCATATATGTGAACTGTATTTAGATAAAGGTAGGGAAGTTTTTATTGCATTTATGGATTTAGAAAAGGCATATGATAGTGGATAGAGGAGCAATGTGGCAGATGTTGCAAGTATATGGAATAGGTGGTAAGTTATTAAATGCTGTAAAGAGTTTTTATGAGGATAGTGAGGCTCAGGTTAGGGTGTGTAGAAGAGAGGGAGACTACTTCCTGGTAAAAGTAGGTCTTAGACAGGGATGTGTAATGTCACCATGGTTGTTTAATATATTTATAGATGGGGTTGTAAAGGAAGTAAATGCTAGGGTGTTCGGGAGAGGGGCGGGATTAAATTTTGGGGAATCAAATTCAAAATGGGAATTGACACATTTACTTTTTGCTGATGATACTGTGGTTATGGGAGATTCTAAAGAAAACCTGCAAAGGTTAGTGGATGAATTTGGGAATGTGTGTAAAGGTAGAAAGTTGAAAGTGAACATAGAAAAGAGTAAGGTGATAAGGGTATCAAATGATTTAGATAAAGAAAAATTGGATATCAAATTGGGGAGGAGGAGTATGGAAGAAGTAAAATTGGGGAGGAGGAGTATGGAAGAAGTGAATGTTTTCAGATACTTGGGAGTTGACGTGTCGGCGGATGGATTTATGAAGGATGAGTCTAATCATAGAATTGATGAGGGAAAAAAGATGAGTGGTGCATTGAGGTATATGTGGAGTCAAAAAACGTTATCTATGGAGGCAAAGAAAGGAATGTATGAAAGTATAGTAGTACCAACACTCTTATATGGGTGTGAAGCTTGGGTGGTAAATGCAGCAGCGAGGAGACGGTTGGAGGCAGTGGAGATGTCCTGTTTAAGGGCAATGTGTGGTGTAAATATTATGCAGAAAATTCGGAGTGTGGAAATTAGGAAAAGGTGTGGAGTTAATAAAAGTATTTGTCAGAGGGCAGAAGAGGGGTTGTTGAGGTGGTTTGGTCATTTAGAGAGAATGGATCAAAGTAGAATGACATGGAAAGCATATAAATCTATAGGGGAAGGAATGCGGGGTAGGGATCGTCCTCGAAAGGGTTGGAGAGAGGGGGTAAAGGAGGTTTTGTGGGCGAGGGGCTTGGACTTCCAGCAAGCGTGCGTGAGCATGTTAAATAGGAGTGAATGGAGACGAATGGTACTTGGGACCTGACGATCTGTTGGAGTGTGAGCAGGGTAATATTTAGTGAAGGGATTCAGGGAAACCGGTTATTTTCATATAGTCGGACTTGAGTCCTGGAAATGGGAAGTACAATGCCTGCACTTTAAAGGAGGGGTTTGAGATATTGGCAGTTTGGAGGGGTATGTTGTGTATCTTTATATGTATATGCTTCTAAACTGTTGTATTCTGAGCACCTCTGCAAAAACAGTGATAATGTGTGAGTGTGGTGAAAGTGTTGAATGATGAAAGTATTTTCTTTTTGGGGATTTTCTTTCTTTTTTGGGTCACGCTGCCTCGGTGGGAGACGGCCGACTTGTTAAAAAAAAAAAAAAATGTATGTGTAGTGTGACATAAGTAGAAGTAGCAAGACGAACCTGAAATCTTGCATGTTTATGAGATGGAGAAAAGATAATAGCAATCCTACCATCATGTAAAACAAGTACATACAGGCTTCCGTATTACATTCACCTGGCAGGTCGGTAGTGCCTCCCTGGGAGGTTGCTGTCTTCCAGCCTACTACCTAGATCCAGCAGGTATATCTCCCTATAATTCTTGTTTCTCCATGGGGAAGTGGAACAGAATTCTTCCTCCGTAAGCCATGCGTGTTGTGAGAGGCGACTAAAATGCCAGGAGCAAGGGGCTAGTAACCCCTTTTCCTGTATATATTACTAAATTTGTAAAGAGAAACTTTTGTTTTTCTTTTTGGCCCACCCTGCCTCGTTGGGATACCGCCAGTTTGTTGAAAGAAAGAAGATTACTAACTTTAGTTTTTTTTTGGGGGGCCACTCTGCCTCAGTTTGATATGGCTAGTTTGTTGAAAGAATGAAGAAGATTTACATAATGGAAATTGTTTTTCTCAGTCTGCTCAGGATTCCTTCACTGATTGGTTTGATCACTACCATCAAAAGAGACCATCTGCTCCTCAGAAGCCTGCAGCAGGTTCAGGATTTTCTCAGCAGGTAGCCTATGAACAGGCTGAGCAGCAGTACAAAGGTGAAATGGAGCGATGGCAACATACTTTGAAGCTTATTACCAAAGTGAGTAAGTTTTTTTATCCACTTTACCCTAGTCTTCTATCAGCCTAGTTAGTCTTCAGTCAACCATGAAAAACATTAGTGTATGTCTAATAAATGAGCAGTTTCATGTTTACAGTTTTCACTATTTTGGTTAATAATAGCCTGCATTTTGAAGGAGGGGTGGTGGGAATATTGTAGCTTGGAGGGACATCTGAGCTGCAAATGTCGGCACATCTCTGGCAAGACAGTAATCGAGTGAGTGATGGTGAAAATGTTTGTTTTTGGTGGGGGGGGGATCACCTTACCTTGGTGGAAGATGGCTAGTGTGTCATAGAAAACTTATTATCCAAAGAGATCAGGACTCAGATTGTTTTTGATAACCTAAAAATTCAAGTACATGTACATGTATTTGGACTTTAAGTGAAACATGCTAAATTCATTGTTCTAAATAAACATTATCTTATCATTTTCACAGTTTCCCGTAATTTTTGTAGTTACAGTTGTGGTAGGGTGTGGTGGCCATGCAGAACAGGGGGTTTGTTGTAGATACATTCTCTAGTGATGGTGTTTAGTGCAAGAAGAGTTTAAAGTGTTTGTCCATTTAGCACTACTGTCAATTCATTGTAGAAAATAAAAATGATTTTTCTCTGCATATTGTTCACCTTTTATAGAATTTTTAAAATATTTTTAATATACATTCTCAGCTTCAATTTTAATTTTATCTGCAGACTGCCTGTGACCACTTGTACAATGTCTTGCTGTTTCCTGAGGGTGGTTGGTTAGTCGATTCAGCTTTAGAAGACCAAGAACCTGAAATTACAGGAGTGAGTGGGGCAGAAGAAAGTGGTGAAGTCCGAGCTGAAACTCCTGAACCCAACCGAGCACACCATTTGTCAGTACTTAGATCCATTTATATCCCACAGGTAAGAATACATATATTTTTTAAGCCTAAGCCTAAATCCTAAACCTGAGAATTTCTCTCAGGCTTGAGAAAGTTAAAAAAAATTATTTTTTTCCTATGAAATGATAGAGAATCTTTTTTCGAAGGTAATGAAACCTAAAGTATGAAATTTGATGGAAAACTTACAGAATTACGCTCTCATAAAGTTCGCAGTCTCGACGATATTTTGCATTGGCAATTTCGCTGTTCCAGTCAACCGAACTCATAGCTATTTCACTAGTATTCCTTCCATTCTATTGATTGAATACAAAAAACCACCTATTTATCTATTTCAGTTATCCAGTACAGTGATCAGAAATCTAATTTGGCCAATTTAAAAAAAAAAATAAAAAATTGCCAGTTTATAAATAGGGTCCAGAATAAACAATGTAGACATTCCTGGCATTAAAAAACATTTTCTCTGTTCACACAAAATATAAGATTTACTGAATTATTGTAATAATTGTATAAATACTGGTAGTAGCTTGGTAGACAGCAACCACCCAGGGAGTTACTACCGTCCTGCCAAGTGAGTGTAAAACAAAAGCCTGTAATTGTTTTACAGGATGATGGGACTGCTGGTGTCCTTTTTTCTGTCTCATAAACATGCAAGATTTCAGGTACATCTTGCTACTTCTGCTTACACTTAGGTCACACTACACATACATGTACAGTGGACCCTCGGTTATCGGCTGTAATCAGTTCCAAAAAATTGGCCAATAACCGAAATGGCCGAAAACTGAACTAATATTTCCCATAAGAATTAATGAAAATACAATTAATCTGTTCCAGACAAAAATATTCACAAAAAAAAAAAAAATTTAACAATTATGTAAATATTACATTAACCCTTTGACTGTCGCAACCCCCAATCCTGAGGTGTCTCCTGGTGTCGCAAAATTTAAAAAAAAAAAAAAAATTCTTATGAAATGATAGAGAATCTTTTCCCGATTTGTAATGACACCAAAAAAACGAAATTTGATGGAAAACTGACGGAATTATGCTCTCGCGAAGTTAGCGACCTCGGTGCTGTTTACAAACCGGCGATTTCGCCCACTTTGAGCCCTATTTTCGGCTAATTCCATTGTTCCAGTTGCCCAAACTCATAGCTATTTCTTTAGAACTCCATTTTTTCTATCGATTGAATACAAGAAACTGTCCATTTACCGATTTCAACTACCTAATAATGTGGTCAGAAATTTGCAATTTGGCCAATTTCACGAAAACTAAAAAATATGACAATTTCAAAACAAGGTCCAGAATGAACAATGCAGACATTCCTGGCTCTAAAATAACATTTTCTTTGCTCATCAGTCATGTCTCCAGGCCTCTCTGATATTACTCTTGCTTTCTATTTTGAATTTTTATTCAAACAAAAAATAGAAGACTTACTATTATGCAGACTACTGCAATACTGTAATAATTGTATAAATAACATCAACCTATTCATGACTGCATATTAGAATGGCTAGTTGGACATTTATTGGACAATGGCATCATTTGTTTACTTTTGAACATTGGCAAAAATCAAACATTTCCCCTACTTTGAGCTCCATTTCTAGGTTCTTTTTATAGGAAAATCAATCAAAATCACCTCTATTTCTATAATATGTTTTCCATTCTATCAAATGAGACCAAGAAAACGAGAATACAACCATAAATACTATACGAAAATAGACCACAAAGTCGGCATTTTAATTAAAAAAAACGGTCGGAGTTTTTTTTTTCTCATTATGTACTGCGTGCTCCAGGATTTTTTTTATATGGTGCACACTGACCACACAGACCCATTCTCTCACATGTGGGCCTACCAGCTTTCTGCTTGATTTGAAGCCACTAGAATTTATGAGTATACAGTGGTCCCTCAATAATCCTCCATAATCCGTTCCTGGAAGTGGGACTATTATCGAAATGGACGATTTACGAATCAATTTTCCCCGTAAGAAATAATGTAAATTCCATTAATCCGTTCCTGACACCCGGAAGTATTAAAACAAAAAAATTTTTTTACATGAAATATAGATATAATACATAAACAATACAGTGGCACATGATGAATTAAACATTAACAGAATAACACTTACCTTTATTGGCGATTCTTCTTTGTGTATGGAAGACTGGAGAAGGAGACTGATTGGATGAATTACTGTTTGGAAGGGGAATCCCCTTCCATCAACACCTCGGGTACCAATTGCTTTTCTGGGGTTACTTCTCTTCTCTGTTTCTTAATGCCACTAGGACCACCTTGAGAGTCACTGGAGTCCTGTCTCGCAAAAAAACTGTCCAGAGAGCTCTGTTTCTGCGTCTCTTTAAAACTTCCCTAAAATGGGCCAAGACTCTGTCACTGTACAAGTTGCCGATAAGGCTTGCAACATCCTTCTCTGGGTGATGTTTCTCCATAAATCTTTCCATCCTACCCCACATTTCAAAAATCTCCTTAAATTCTGAAGAAGGCACCTTCCTCCATCTCTCTTCCTCCTCCTCTGCAGCAAGATTCTGAGCTGCCATCTGTTGCTGTTCCTGCTGAAGCTCTTGCAGCTCCTCAGTGGTTAGCTCTTCGTTGTGGTCCTCCACCAACTCTTCCACATTCTCCAAACTCACATCCAACCCCATAGAAGTCCCCAGTGCCACAATGGATTTAACAACTGACATAGGCTCATCAGGGTCAGCCCCAAACCCTTCAAAATCCCTCTTGTGGACACAATCTGGCCACAATTTTCTCCAAGCATTGTTCAAAGTCCTGGTAGTCACTCCCTCCCAAGCCTTACCTATAAGGTTTACGCAATGGAGAATACTGAAATGTTCTTTCCAAAAATCTCGTAGGGTCAAGCGAGTGTCTGAGGTCACATTCAAGCACTTTTCAAACATTGCTTTGGTGTAGAGTTTTTTAAAGCTTGCAATGACCTGCTGGTCCATGGGCTGGAGGAGAGGAGTGGTATTCGGGGGCAAGAACTTTACTGTGATGAACCCAAACTCCTTCAGAATTAGGTCATCCAAGTTTGGAGGATGAGCAGGTGCATTGTTCATTACTAGGAGGCACTTGAGATCCAATTTCTTTTCCAGAAGGTAATTCTTCACACTAGGGCCAAACACTTCATTGAACCACTGTACAAAAATTTCCCTCGTGACCCATGCCTTACTATTAGATTTCCAAAACACACACAATTTACTCTTCATAACATTGTTTTTCCTGAACACTCTGGGATTTACAGAATGGTACACTAGTAATGGCTTCACTTTGAAATCCCCACTAGCATTAGCACAGAACATGAGCGTCAGCCTGTCTTTCATAGGCTTGTGTCCTGGCAGCGCCTTTTCTTCCTGAGTAATGTAGGTCCTCTTTGGCATTTTCTTCCAAAAGAGGCCTGTTTCATCACAATTGAACACTTGTTCAGGTTTCAGTCCTTCAGCCTCTGTGTACTCCTGGAATTTATGCACATATTTTTCAGCCGCCTTGTGGTCCGAACTGGCAGCCTCACCATGCCTTACCACACTGTGTATGCCAGTATGCTTCTTAAATCTCTCAAATCAGCCTTTGCTGGCCTTAAATTCACTCACATCATCACTAGTTGCAGGCAATTTCTTTACCAAATCGTCATGCAACTGCCTAGCCTTTTCACAAATAAGCGACGTCATAAGACTATCTCCTGCTAATTGTTTCTCATTTATCCACACCAATAACAACTTCTCAACATCTTCGAGTACTGGTGATCTCATTTTTGTCAGCATATATACCCCCTTTGCAACAACAGCATCCATGATTTCCTTTTTCTTGGCTATGATGTACGGGATTTGTTATACATCCTGGCCAGTTCGCCCATACGTACACCACTATCATATTGTTCAATTATGTTTTTCTTAAATTCAATCGTATTTCTCACCTTCTTTACCAAAGGCTTGGCACTAGGAGCTTTCTTTGGAGCCATGGTAGCTTATTTAGCACTTAAATAACTTGCAAGCACTAAAATAAATGAAATATGAAATATTTCGCTGGAGCACGTGAGGGGACCATCGCTCACTGGTAAACAATGGCACACTGGCTGGGAAGGAAAGGCCGAGGTGGCTGGAGGCGGCTCAGACCGTGAGTACGCCTCCGGGACGAAGGACTATTAGCGAGTTACCGGACCATTTCCGAGTCAATATTTTGACGAAAAAGCAGGACTATTTCCGAAATGGACGACTTTCAGGCCGGACGATTATTGAGGGACCACTGTATATACGTCAAACACGGTACCTCGTAAGACGTATATATACGGCCGCGACAGTCAAAGGGTTAAAGGCTAATGCTGGCTTCTGGAAGATAAGGAAGAGGAAAGAGGGAGGAGTTAGTGTTTAAGGGTTATCCCCCTCCATAAAGACTTTAGATAGCAAAGCCTTCTCTGGGGTTACTTCCCTTCTTTGTCTTTTAATGCCACTAGGACCAGCTTGAGAGTCACTGGACCCCTGTCTCACAACAAATCTGTCCATAGAGGTCTGTTTCTGGCATCTCTTTAAGATTTCCCTGAAGTGGGACAGGGTTTTGTCACTGAACATGTTGCAGATATGGCTTGTTTCAGCTTGATCAGGTTGGTGTTTCTCTACAAAAGCTTGCACCCTAGTCCACATTGCACACACCTCTTTAATCTCTGTCATTTACTCCTACAGTACATTCATTACTTTTTTTTTTTTTTTTCAACAAGTCGGCCGTCTCCCACCAAGGCAGGGTGACCCAAAAAAGAAAAAAAATCCCCAAAAAGAAAAATACTTTCATCATCATTCAACACATTCACCACACTCGCACATTATCACTGTTTTTGCAGAGGTGCTCAGAATACAACAGTCTAGAAGCATACACATATAAAGATACACAACATATCCCTCCAAACTGCCAATATCCCAAACCCCTCCTTTAAAGTGCATGCATTGTACTTCCCATTTCCAGGACTCAAGTCCGACTATATGGAAATAACCGGTTTCCCTGAATCCCTTCACTAAATATTACCCTGCTCACACTCCAACAGATCGTCAGGTCCCAAGTACCATTCGTCTCCATTCACTCCTATCTAACACGCTCACGCACGCTTGCTGGAAGTCCAAGCCCCTTACCCACAAAACCTCCTTTACCCCCTCTCTCCAACCCTTTCGAGGACGACCCCTACCCCGCCTTCCTTCCCCTATAGATTTATATGCTTTCCATGTCATTCTACTTTGATCCATTCTCTCTAAATGACCAAACCACCTCAACAACCCCTCTTCTGCCCTCTGACTAATACTTTTATTAACTCCACACCTTCTCCTAATTTCCACACTCCGAATTTTCTGCATAATATTTACACCACACATTGCCCTTAAACAGGACATCTCCACTGCCTCCAACCGTCTCCTCGCTGCTGCATTTACCACCCAAGCTTCACACCCATATAAGAGTGTTGGTACTACTATACTTTCATACATTCCCTTCTTTGCCTCCATAGATAACGTTTTTTGACTCCACATATACCTCAACGCACCACTCACCTTTTTTCCCTCATCAATTCTATGATTTACCTCATCCTTCATAAATCCATCCGCCGACACGTCAACTCCCAAGTATCTGAAAACATTCACTTCTTCCATACTCCTCCTCCCCAATTTGATATCCAATTTTTCTTTATCTAAATCATTTGACACCCTCATCACCTTACTCTGTTCTATGTTCACTTTCAACTTTCTACCTTTACACACATTCCCAAACTCATCCACTAACCTTTGCAATTTTTCTTTAGAATCTCCCATAAGCACAGTATCATCAGCAAAAAGTAACTGTGTCAATTCCCATTTTGAATTTGATTCCCCATAATTTAATCCCACCCCTCTCCCAAACACCCTAGCATTTACTTCCTTAACAACCCCATCTATAAATATATTAAACAACCATGGTGACATTACACATCCCTGTCTAAGACCTACTTTTACCGGGAAATAGTCTCCCTCTCTTCTACACACCCTAACCTGAGCCTCACTATCTTCATAAAAACTCTTTACAGCATTTAATAACTTACCACCTATTCCATATACTTGCAACATCTGCCACATTGCTCCTCTATCCACTCTATCATATGCCTTTTCTAAATCCATAAATGCAATAAAAACTTCCCTACCTTTATCTAAATACTGTTCACATATATGCTTCAATGTAAACACTTGATCTACACATCCCCTACCCACTCTGAAACCTCCTTGCTCATCCGCAATCCTACATTCTGTCTTACCTCTAATTCTTTCAATTATAACCCTACCGTACACTTTTCCTGGTATACTCAGTAAGCTTATTCCTCTATAATTTTTACAGTCTCTTTTGTCCCCTTTCCCTTTATATAAAGGGACTATACATGCTCTCCGCCAATTCCTAGGTACCTTCCCCTCTTTCATACATTTATTAAACAAAAGTACCAACCACTCCAACACTATATCCCCCCCTGCTTTTAACATTTCTGTCATGATCTCATCAGTACCAGCTGCTTTACCCCCTTTCATTTTACGTAATGCCTCACGTACCTCCCCCACACTTACATTCTGCTCTTCTTCACTCCTAAAAGATGGTATACCTCCCTGACCAGTGCATGAAATTACTGCCTCTGTTTCTTCCTTAACATTTAAAAGTTCCTCAAAATATTCTCGCCATCTACCTAATACCTCCATCTCCCCATCTACTAACTCCCCTACTCTGTTTTTAACTGACAAATCCATATTTTCCCTTGGCTTTCTTAACTTGTTTAACTCACTCCAAAATTTTTTCTTATTTTCATTAAAATTTCTTGACAGTGCCTCTCCCACTCTATCATCTGCTCTCCTTTTGCACTCTCTCACCACTCTCTTTACCTTTCTTTTACTCTCCATATATTCTGCTCTTCTTATAACACTTCTGCTTTGTAAAAACCTCTCATAAGCTACCTTTTTCTCTTTTATCACACCCTTTACTTCATCATTCCACCAATCACTCCTCTTTCCTCCTGCACCCACCCTCCTATAACCACAAACTTCTGCCCCACATTCTAAAACTGCATTTTTAAAACTATTCCAACCCTCTTCAACCCCCCCATTACTCATCTTTGCACTATCCCACCTTTCTGCCAATAGTCGCTTATATCTCACCCGAACTTCCTCCTCCCTTAGTTTATACACTTTCACCTCCCTCTTACTTGTTGTTGCCACCTTCCTCTTTTCCCATCTACCTCTTACTCTAACTGTAGCTACAACTAAATAATGATCCGATATATCAGTTGCCCCTCTATAAACATGTACATCCTGGAGCCTACCCATCAACCTTTTATCCACCAATACATAATCTAATAAACTACTTTCATTACGTGCTACATCATACCTTGTATATTTATTTATCCTCTTTTTCATAAAATATGTATTACTTATTACCAAATTTCTTTCTACACATAGCTCAATTAAAGGCTCCCCATTTACATTTACCCCTGGCACCCCAAATTTACCTACTACTCCCTCCATAACATTTTTACCCACTTTAGCATTGAAATCCCCAACCACCATTACTCTCACACTTGATTCAAAACTCCCCACGCATTCACTCAACATTTCCCAAAATCTCTCTCTCTCCTCTACACTTCTCTCTTCTCCAGGTGCATACACGCTTATTATAACCCACTTTTCACATCCAATCTTTATTTTACTCCACATACTTACCTTAAAATATTTGTAGTCTCAGTGTAGGGCAAGAGGTGAGTAGTATTTATTTGAAGGAAGTCATTGTAGGTAGTGGTAGATGCAGGTACAGTACACATATGTAACCATGTTCACTGAGTTTAATCGTTTCTAACAACTACCTTTCGATGTCAACATAAACAAAGGGAGAAGTAATGAATAATTCATGCCGAAAATTGTAAACAAACGCATATGAAGGGCGGTTACTGCACCAGTCGCCAGATTCACAGTTATCTCTAATGCTGCATCAGAGAAAACTTAATGTTTACTCTCCATCCAACTCTACCCAATAACATATAAACATTGCATGTTTATATGCTATGTTTGTATGCTACATGATATGTAACATGTTTCTTATATAATTTTGAAGAAAATATCATAGATGGATTAATGAAAATGTCTATATTAACATAAAATAAGACATTTAATGTGCCAAAGAGTGATTATTAAATATACATCACATATAATAAACATTGCATGTTTATATGTTATGTAACGTGTTTCTATTTAATTTTGAAAAAGATATAATAGATGGATTAATGAAAATATCTATATTAACCCTGGGTAGTAGGTTGATAAACAGCAACCGCCCAGGGAGGTACTACCGTCCTGCCAAGTGAGTGTACAACGAAAACCTGTAATTGTTTTACATGATGGTAGGATTGCTGGTGTCTTTTGTCTGTCTCATAAACATGCAAGATTTCAGGTATGTCTTGTTACTTCTACTTGCACTTAGGTCACACTACACATACATGTACAAGCATATATATACACACCCCTCTAGGTATTCTTCTACAGTGGATCCCCGGTATTCGATATTAATCTGTTCCTGAGAGCTCATTGAATACCGATAATATCGAAAACCGAATCAATTTTCCTCATAAGAAATAATGAAAATCAAATTAATCCGTGCAAGACACCCAAAAGTATGAAAAAAAAAATTTACTACATGAAATATTAAGTTTAATGCAATAGAATAATTACAATAACAATAAAATAATTGACACTTACCTTTAATGAAGATCTGGTGATGATTGATGGGATGGAAGGAGGGGAGAGGTGTTAGTGTTTAGAAGGGGAATCCCCTTCCATTAGGACTTGAGGTAGCAAGTCCTTTTCCAGGATTACTTCCCTTCTTTTTTTAATGCCACTAGGACCAGCTTGAGAGTCACTGGACCTCTGTCGCACAACAAATCTGTCCATAGAGCTCTGTACCTCCCGTTCCTTTACGATTTGTCTAAAATGGGCCACAACATTGTCATTGTAATAGCTGTGTTAGGGTGATTTTCATCCATAAAGGTTTACACTTCAACCCACTGTGCACACATTTCCTTAATTTTTGAAGTAGGCACAGTGTATTCCACAACTGGTATAGGCTTCTCAGGGTTAGCCCCAAACCCTTCAAAATCTTTCTTAATTTCCATACTAATTCTCACCCTTTTTACCACAGGGTTCGCACTAGAAGCTTTCTTGGGGCCCATGGTGACTTATTTTGCAGAAACAAACACCAAACACAGTGATAATATGGATAATATGGAATGTACCGAATGTATCCTTAGATGCGCGCACACTGGCTGGCTTGTAAACACTGGCACACAAGGGGCAGTTCAGGCCACATGTGGACAGGTCTCGTACGAATCGTATCGAATACCGGGTTTTCAATCGAATACCGAGGAAATTTTTTTGCGATATAATGCATCGAATACCGGATTTATCGAATACTGATGCCATTGAATACCGGGGGTCCACTGTATTTTCTTTCTAGTTCTTGTTCTTGTTTATTTCCTCTTATCTCCATGGGGAAGTGGAACAGAATTCTTCCTCCGTAAGCCATGCGTGTTGTAAGAGGCGACTAAAATGCCGGGAGCAAGGGGCTAGTAACCCCTTCTCCCGTATAAATTACTAAATTTAAGAGAAACTTTCGTTTTTCTTTTTGGGCCACCCTGCCTTGGTGGGATACGGCCGGTGTGTTGAAAGAAAAGAAAGATCTATATTAACGTAAAATAAGACATTTAATGTACCAGTGATTATTATTAAATATACATTGCATATAAACATTGCATGTTTTTATATACAGTGGACCCCCGCATAACGATGGCATCGCATAGCGATTTTTCCGCATAACGATTACTTTTATCGCAAAATTTTTGCCGCGCATACCGATTAAAAACCCGCATACCGATTTTCGTCCGAGACGCGTCCAATGTGCCCTCAGCCAGCCTCACATGTGCCGCTCCGTCCCATTGTTTACCAGCCAGCCTCCGCGGTAACATCCAAGCATACACTCGGAATATTTCGTATTATTACAGTATTTTCGGTGCTGTTTCTGGAAAATAAGTGACCATGGGCCCCAAGAAAGCTTCTAGTGCCAACCCTGTGGTAAAAAGGGTGAGAATTAGTATGGAAATTAAGAAAGATTTTGAAGGGTTTGGGGCTAACCCTGAGAAGCCTATGCCAGTTGTGGAATCCATTGTGCCTACTTCAAAGATTAAGGAAATGTGTGCACAGTGGGTTGAACTGCAAACCTTTATAGATGAAAATCACCCTGACACAGCTGTTGCAAGCCGTGCTGGTGACTATTTCAATGACAATGTTGTGGCCCATTTTAGACAAATCGTAAAGGAACGGGAGGTACAGAGCTCTATGGACAGATTTGTTGTGCGACAGAGGTCCAGTGACTCTCAAGCTGGTCCTAGTGGCATTAAAAGAAGAAGGGAAGTAACCCCGGAAAAGGACTTGCTACCTCAAGTCGTAATGGAAGGGGATTCCCCTTCTAAACAGTAAGAAGATAATGCTCTCCCCTCCTCCCATCCCATCAATCATCACCAGATCTTCAATAAAAGTAAGTGTCATTTAATTGTGCATGCCTTTTTCAGTTTGTGTGTATTAAAATTAACATTTCATGTGGTAAAAAAAAATTTTTTTCATACTTTTGGGCGTCTTGCACGGATTAATTTGATTTCCATTATTTCTTATGGGGAAAATTCATTCGCATAACGATTATTTCGCATAACGATGAGCCCTCTTGCACGGATTAAAATCGTTAACCGGGGGTCCACTGTACTATGTAACATGTTTCTTTGGGCCCATGCTTGCTTATTTTGCAGTTGCACTCAATCAGTAACAACAAAAAACAATGGATTATAGCAAAATGTTTGGATGAATAAGCAGAAGCTTCCTCACTCACCCAAAGACAAAGCCAAACTGACTCGCAAGTGGCCCCAGCCGGCGGATGGACTTGTCCCAAACAGCCAATAACCGAATTAACGGCCGATAACCGGGCGCCAAAACACTGGCCGATAACCAAACCGGCCAATAACCGGGGGTCCACTGTATAAGCATATATATATGCATCCCTCTGGGTTTTCTGCTATTTTCTTTCTAGTTCTTGTTCTTGTTTATTTCCTCTTATCTCCATGGGGATGTGGAACAGAATTTTTCCTCCGTAAGCCATGTGTGTTGTAAGAGGTGACTAGAATGCTGGGGACAAGGGGCTAGTAACCCCTTCTCTTGTGTAAATTGCTAAATTTAAAAAGAGAAACTTTCGTTTTTCTTTTTGGGCTATCCTGCCTTGGTGGTATATGACCGGTTTGTTAGAAAAAAAAAATGTATAAATAATGTCAGCGCACTCCTGAACGCGTATTAGACCGACCATTTGGATGCATATTGGACAAGTGACTTTATTTGTGTACTCTGGAATATCAGTAAAAATCGAACATTTCCAATAATTTTAGCTCAATTTCAAGCTACTTTCTATCCTGAAACCAGTCAGAATCATCTTTATTTCTGTAATAAATTTTCTAGTCCATCAAGTGAGACCGAGAAACCGAGAATACAACCATAAAAAGCATGTGATGAATGCTGCATAAGTGTCTCAATCTTCAATCATAAAAAGCATATAAAAATACACAGCAAAGTCACTCTTTTAAACCAAAAATATTTAGCTTTTTTTTTCCCAATATGCATTGTGTGGGGCAGGATTTTTTTTATATGGTGCATACTTACCACACAGATCCATTCTCCCATATCTAGGCAAAAAATTTAATGCTCACAGCTTATCTGAGTGAGCTGAGCTCGTCATGTAGTTCTATGGCACCGACACAGAGTTCAAAGCCATAGTAGTACTACAGCACAGACCCCGAAGTGGTTAATACATCTTACTAGAGCATGTCCTATTTTAGGGTGGTCTGCAGTTTCAGCTTCTTGTGATATGCAAGAGATACAATACTTACAACCCTAATGCATTCCTGAAAACTTATCATGGCCCAAGTGTTCGGAACTTGGAACCTAGTTTCCTGTAGATACTCATGTTACAATTAGGGGTGCATCCTCAAATGGTCTTCTGTATCTGATTTCATTTATTTTAATAATTTTATAACCCTTCTCCCCTTCCTCCCATTTCTCCTCTACCATTCTGCAGCTTCCCTCCATCTTGTATATTCCTTCCATTCCAGTCATTCCCATCATCTCTCCTGTTATATTTGACACAACATAGCATAGGTGGCTGCAACAGGACTGCCTCCATCTCTCACTGTATCTGAAGCAGCACTGTTTATGCTCTCCATCCTTTTGCTATTATGGTGAGAATACGATTTCTGGACATATGATGTGGAATGCTAGTGGTCATGTATTGGACATGACCAAACCACTATCCCCAAGAGACCAATGTAATTATTAAATATACAGTTCTTTACAAATCACTACAAAATGAATATGAGCCCAACACACATACATAACATGAATAAAGACAAAATATATTTGCATTTGGTGAAAAAAAAGTAGGAAAAATATTTATAGGTTACCACAAAGTGCATATTTCTTGTTAGTCATTCAGTGCTGAACCAGTAACAGTTTTAGAACTAGAGGGGAATTACTTTTTCTGATACCATGCTGCACCTTGAGCTTTTGTGCACTTAGCACATGTAGGTGGACTCTTCTGCTCTTATATGTAGGTTATATATAACATAGATGAATTTAACAACCTTGGTTAATGTTCACCACTTGAACTGGGCTCTTCTTCCAATCCTCTGATTACTGTTGTACATCATCTTACCTCATTGAAGCTTCATTTCTTCCAGTGAGTATATTAATAGGTTATTACAGGACAGATAATTGAAATTAATTTTTATGAGACGAGATGAAAGATGTCAGTATAGGTATACAACACTGAGGTGTTATAGTGACCCTTAAACTTCATTGAAAGGCTCTACATTGTTCTTAAATATGGAATACTTCAAGGTAATAAAGCAAAAACTGCATTTTGTCATTATTACCCTCCAGAATAATGTGTATGCATGAAGCAAAAACTGCTATTATTACCCTCCAGAATAATGTATATGCCTGAAGATCACTTCCACTTTCCTCTATAATGTAGGTCTACAACACTGGTCTTAATTGGTGTGTTTATCTCCTTAAAAACAATGAAACTATTTTTTTTTTTTTTAACAAGTCGGCCATCTCCCACCGAGGCAGGGTGACCCAAAAAGAAAGAAAATCCCCAAAAAGAAAATACTTTCATCAGCCAATTACAGTTGGTGTCCCACAGGGAAGGGTCCTTGGCCCTCTTCTCTTTCTCATATACATAAATGACCTACCAAAGGCATCGCAACTACTCAAACCCACACTATTTGCAGATGACACTACATATGTCTTCTCTCACCCGAGCCCAGTCATGCTAGCCAATACTGTAAATACCGAATTACAGAAAATATCTACCTGGATGAGGACTAACAAATTTACTCTAAACATTAACAAAACCTACTTCATTCAGTTTGGTAACAGAGCTACAGATGTCCCTCTTAACATAATGATAAACGGATCACCTATCACAAAACTCACAGAGGGAAAATTCTTAGGAATCCACCTTGATAATAGACTCAAATTTCAAACACATGTACAGGAGATTTCCAAGACCGTAGGCATACTATCGAAGATACGATACTATGTTCCACAGTCAGCCCTCCTGGCCCTATATCACTCACTTATTTACCCCTATCTCACCTATGGAATTTGTGCATGGGGCTCAACAACAATAAACCATCTCAGACCACTAATTCCTAGGTAGTAGGTTGGTAAACAGCAACCGCCCAGGGAGGTACTACCGTCCTGCCAAGTGAGTGTACAATGAAAACCTGTAATTGTTTTACATGATGGTAGGATTGCTGGTGTCTTTTGTCTGTCTCATAAACATGCAAGATTTCAGGTATTTCTTGCTACTTCTACTTGCACTTAGGTCACACTACACATACATGTACAAGCATATATATACACACCCCTCTGAGTATTCTTCTATTTTCTTTCTAGTTCTTGTTTATTTCCTCTTATCTCTATGGGGAAGTGGAACAGAATTCTTCCTCCGTAAGCCATGCGTGTTGTAAGAGGCGACTAAAATGCCGGGAGCAAGGGGCTAGTAACCCCTTCTCCCGTATGAATTACTAAATTTAAAAGAGAAACTTTAGTTTTTCTTTTTGGGCCACCCTGCCTTGGTGGGATATGGCCGGTGTGTTGAAAGAAAGAAAGAAAGAAAGAAGACCACTAATTACCCAACAAAAGGCTGCAGTCAGAATGATAACAAATTCCCACTACAGGCAGCACACTTCACCAATATTCAAAACCCTAAACCTACTCAACATACAAAACATCCATACTTATTACTGCACCTATTACATACATAGAACACTTAACTCGGATATAAACCCTCCCCTCAAACGTCTCCTTACCAACCTCAACAGAACACATGACCATAACACAAGGCACAGATCACTCTTTGATGTTCCTCGTGTCCATCTCACGCTATGCAAAAATTCAATGCACATAAAAGGCCCTAAAATCTGGAATTCATTACCTGTAAATATAAAAGAAACACTGTCTGTTTATAAATTCAAGTCTCTTCTCAAAAATCACTTACTCACCCACAACCAAATAAATACTGAATAATTGTATGTTAAAACTTGTATCTCATAATTTTTTTTTTTTTTTCAACAAGTAGGCCGTCTCCCACCGAGGCAGGGTGACCCAAAAAAGAAAAAAAATCCTCAAAAAGAAAATACTTTCATCATCATTCAACACTTTCACCACACTCACACATTATCACTGTTTTTGCAGAGGTGCTCAGAATACAACAGTTTAGAAGCATATACGTATAAAGATACACAACATATCCCTCCAAACTGCCAATATCCCAAAACCCTCCTTTAAAGTGCAGGCATTGTACTTCCCATTTCCAGGACTCAAGTCCGACTATATGAAAATAACCGGTTTCCCTGAATCCCTTCACTAAATATTACCCTGCTCACACTCCAACAGATCGTCAGGTCCCAAGTACCATTCGTCTCCATCCGTTCCTATCTAACACGCTTACACACTTCGCCCGCACCTCCTTTACCCCCTCCCTCCAACCTTTTCAAGGACAGCCCCTACCCCACCTTCCTTCCCCTACAGATTTATATGCTCTCCATGTCATTCTGCTTTGATCCATTCTCTCTAAATGACCAAACCACCTCAACAAACCCTCTTCAGCCCTCTGACTAATACTTTTATTAACTCCACACCTTCTCCTAATTTCCACACTCCGAATTTTCTGCATAATATTTACACCACACATTGCCCTTAGACAGCACATCTCCACTGCCTCCAACCGCCTCCTTGCTGCAGCATTTACAACCCAAGCTTCACACCCATATAAGAGTGTTGGTACTACTATACTTTCATACAGTCCCTTCTTTGCCTCCATAGATAACATTTTTTGCCTCCACATATACCTCAATGCACCACTCACCTTTTTTCCTTCATAAATTCTATGAGTAACCTCATCCTTCATAAATTCATCCGCTGACACGTCAGCTCCCAAATATCTGAAAACGTTCACTTCTTCTATACTCCTCCTCCCCAATTTGATATCCAGTTTTTCTTTATCTAAAACATTTGATACCCTCATCACCTTATTCTTTTCTATGTTCACTTTCAACTTTCTACCTTTACACACACTCCCAAATTCGTCCACTAACCTTTGCAATTTTTCTATAGAATCTCCCATAAGCACAGTATCATCAGCAAAAAGTAACTGTGTCACTTCCCATTTTGTATTTAATTCCCCATAATTTAATCCCACCCCTCTCCCAAACACCCTAGCATTTACTACTTTTACAACCCTATCTATAAATATATTAAACAACAATGGTTAAGGTAGTAGGTTGGTAGACAGCAACCACCCAGGGAGGTACTACCGCCCTGCCAAGTGAGTGTAAAACGAAAGCCTGTAATTGTTTTACATGATGGTAGGATTGCTGGTGTCTTTCGTCTGTCTCATAAATATGCAAGATTACAGGTATGCCTTGCTACTTCTACTTACACTTAGGTCACACTACACATACATGTACACGTTTATTTATACACACTCATCTGAGTTTTCTTGGATTTTATCTTAATAGTTCTTGGTCTTATTACTTTTCCTTTTATATCCATGGGGAAGTGGAATAAGAATCTTTCCTCCGTAAGCCATGCGTGTTGTAAAAGTCAACTAAAATGCCGGGAACAATGGGCTAGTAACCCCTTTTCCTGTAAAGATTACTAAAAAGAATAAGAAGAAGAAAATTGTCAAAGTGGGAAGTCTGAATGTGCGTGGATGTTGTGCAGATGATAAGAAATAGATGATTGTGGATGTTATGAATGAGAAGAAGCTGGATGTCCTGGCTTTAAGTGAAACAAAGCTGAAGGGGGTGGGAGAGTTTCAATGGAGAGGAATAAATGGGATTAGGTCAGGGGTTTCAAATAGAGTTAGAGCTAAAGAAGGAGTAGCAATAATGTTGAAGGATAAGCTATGGCAGGAAAAGAGGGACTATAAATGTATTAATTCAAGGATTATGTGCAGTAAAATAAAGATTAGATGTGAAAAGTGGGTTATAGTAAGCGTGTATGCACCTGGAGAAGAGAGAAGTGTAGAGGAGAGAGAGATTTTGGGAAATGTTGAGTGAATGCGTGGGGAGTTTTGAATCAAGTGTGAGAGTAATGGTGGTTGGGGATTTCAGTGCTAAAGTGGGTAAAAATGTTATGGAGGGAGTAGTAGGTAAATTTGGGGTGCCAGGGGTAAATGTAAATGGGGAGCCTTTAATTGAGCTATATGTAGAAAGAGATTTGGTAATAAGTAATACATATTTTATGAAAAAGAGAATAAATAAATATACAAGGTATGATGTAGCACGTAATGAAAGTAGTTTGTTAGATTATGTATTGGCGGGTAAAAGGTTGATGGGTAGGCTCCAGGATGTACATGTTTATAGAGGGGCAACTGATATATCGGATCATTATTTAGTTGTAGCTACAGTTAGAGTAAGAGGTAGATGGGAAAAGAGGAAGGTGGCAACAACAAGTAAGAGAGAGGTGAAAGTGTATAAACTAAGGGAGGAGGAAGTTCGGGTGAGATATAAGCGCCTATTGGCAGAAAGGTGGGCTAGTGCAAAGATGAGTAGTGGGGGGGTTGAAGAGGGTTGGATGAGTTTTAAAAATGCAGTATTAGAATGTGGGGCAGAAGTTTGTGGTTATAGGAGGGTGGGGGCAGGAGGAAAAAGGAGTGATTGGTGGAATGATGAAGCAAAGGGTGTGATAAAAGAGAAAAAGGTAGCTTATGAGAGGTTTTTACAAAGCAGAAGTGTTATAAAAAGAGCAGAGTATATGGAGAGTAAAAGAAAGGTGAAGAGAGTGGTGAGAGAGTGCAAAAGGAGAGCAGATGATAGAGTGGGAGAGGCACTGTCAAGAAATTTTAATGAAAATAAGAAAAAATTTTGGAGTGAGTTAAACAAGTTAAGAAAGCCTAAGGAAAGTATGGATTTGTCAGTTAAAAACAGAGTAGGGGAGTTAGTAGATGGGGAGAGGGAGGTATTAGGTAGATGGCGAGAATATTTTGAGGAACTTTTAAATGTTGAGGAAGAAAGGGAGGCGGTAATTTCATGCACTGGCCAGGGAGGTATACCATCTTTTAGGAGTGAAGAAGAGCAGAATGTAAGTGGGGGGGGTACGTGAGGCATTACGTAGAATGAAAGGGGGTAAAGCAGCTGGAACTGATGGGATCATGACAGAAATATGTTAAAAGCAGGGGGAATATAGTATTGGAGTGGTTGGTACTTTTGTTTAATAAATGTATGAAAGAGGGGAAGGTACCTAGGGATTGGCAGAGAGCATGTATAGTCCCTTTATATAAAGGGAAAGGGGACAAAAGAGATTGTAAAAATTATAGAGGAATAAGTTTACTGAGTATACCAGGAAAAGTGTACGGTAGGGTTATAATTGAAAGAATTAGAGGTAAGACAGAATGTAGGATTGCGGATGAGCAAGGAGGTTTCAGAGTGGGTAGGGGATGTGTAGATCAAGTGTTTACATTGAAGCATATATGTGAACAATATTTAGATAAAGGTAGGGAAGTTTTTATTGCATTTATGGATTTAGAAAAGGCATATGATAGAGTGGATAGAGGAGCAATGTGGCAGATGTTGCAAATATATGGAATAGGTGGTAAGTTACTAAATGCTGTAAAGAGTTTTTATGAGGATAGTGAGGCTCAGGTTAGGGTGTGTAGAAGAGAGGGAGACTACTTCCCGGTAAAAGTAGGTCTTAGACAGGGATGTGTACTGTCACCATGGTTGTTTAATATATTTATAGATGGGGTTGTAAAAGAAGTAAATGCTGGGGTGTTCGGGAGAGGGGTGGGATTAAATTATGGGGAGTCAAATTCAAAATGGGAATTGACACAGTTACTTTTTGCTGATGATACTGTGCTTATGGGAGATTCTAAAGAAAAATTGCAAAGGTTAGCGGACGAGTTTGGGAATGTGTGCAAAGGTAGAAAGTTGAAAGTGAACATAGAAAAGAGTAAGGTGATGAGGGTATCAAATGATTTAGATTAAGAAAAATTGGATATCAAATTGGGGAGGAGGAGTATGGAAGAAGTGAATGTTTTCAGATACAGTGGACCCCCGGTTAACGATATTTTTTCACTCCAGAAGTATGTTCAGGTGCCACTACTGACCGAATTTGTTCCCATAAGGAATATTGTGAAGTAGATTAGTCCATTTCAGACCCCCAAACATACACGTACAAATGCACTTACATAAATACACTTACATAATTGGTCGCATTCGGAGGTGATCGTTATGCGGGGGTCCACTGTACTTGGGAGTTGACGTGTCGGCGGATGGATTTATGAAGGATGAGGTTAATCATAGAATTGATGAGGGAAAAAAGGTGAGTGGTGCATTGAGGTATATGTGGAGTCAAAAAACGTTATCTATGGAGGCAAAGAAGGGAATGTATGAAAGTATAGTAGTACCAACACTTATATGGATGTGAAGCTTGGGTGGTAAATGCAGCAGCGAGGAGACGGTTGGAGGCAGTAGAGATGTCCTGTCTAAGGGCAGTGTGTGGTGTAAATATTATGCAGAAAATTCAGAGTGTGGAAATTAGGAAAAGGTGTGGAGTTAATAAAAGTAATAGTCAGAGGGCAGAAGAGGGGCTGTTGAGGTGGTTTGGTCATTTAGAGAGAATGGATCAAAGTAGAATGACATGGAAAGCATATAAATCTATAGGGGAAGGAAGGCGGGGTAGGGGTCATCCTTGAAAGGGTTGGAGAGAGTGGGTAAAGGAGGTTTTGTGGGCGAGGTGTTTGGACTTCCAGCAAGTGTGCGTGAGCGTGTTAGATAGGAGTGAATGGAGACGAATGGTACTTGGGACCTGACGATCTGTTAGAGTGTGAGCAGGGTAATATTTAGTGAAGGGATTCAGGGAAACCGGTTATTTTCATATAGTCTGACTTGAGTCCTGGAAATGGGAAGTACAATGCCTGCACTTTAAAGGAGGGGTTTGGGATATTGGCAGTTTGGAGGGATATGTTGTGTATCTTTATACGTATATGCTTCTAAACTGTTGTACTCTGAGCACCTCTGCAAAAACAGTGATAATGTGTGAGTGTGGTGAAAGTGTTGAATGATGATGAAAGTATTTTCTTTATTTTTTTGGGTCACCCTGCCTCGGTGGGAGACGGCCGACTTGTTAAAAAAAAAAAAAATGGTGACATTACACATCCCTGTCTAAGACCTACTTTTACCGGGAAGTAGTCTCCCTCTCTTCTACACACTCTAACCTGAAACTCTAATATAAATTTTAAGTACAGGTTATTGATAATTGCAGGTAACATCATTGCTACAGAACATTCTTCATTCTACACAAAATTACAAAGAAAGTCTTCAGTTAGCAGATATTATTGCTTCAGAGCAGCACCAGCTCTACAAGGTAGGAAATATTGAGTAAATTTGTTGGTTAGAAAATTACTGTATTAAGAGAATCACATAGATGCCTGTACATTTCTTACCTTTAAGTATAGTACAGTACATTAAAGTGAAACCTTACTTAGCATTTAAAACTAATTCTTTTCAACTATACCATACTTAGTTTTCAAAATGTGTTACTGTATAAAGATATTTCTGCAGTGGAGGAAGGAGGTGCCACTAAGAACAACTTCAGTTCATTTCCACCATAACTCACCTCTCTAGGACCCAGTAAGTTCTACCTCACACTTCTACATTTAGTGTAGCCTCCTCCTGCCTCTGTATGTCATTACTTGTGGCTAGTGACATCTAGGGCATCATGGTAATATGCTAAACAAATGAATTTGAAGGATGAAAAATGCATTTTTATATAAGACCCCTGAGAGCCTATGGATTCTGCTACTTATCCTTGCTGTTCAGTCCTAGTTGCCCACTTGTAATCTAAGAGTGGCAGTGGATGTTTGATGACACTGGTCACAATTTATAAATAATGCCCTGTGGACAGAAGTGGGAGACGGTTACATTGAGTGTAAAAATGCGTGATAGACACTAAAGATATAAAGGTAAGCATTACTGTAAAATTGTGTAAGTTGTGTTTCTAATGAACCCTCAAGGCCTTTTAGCATAAATACATTAAATTTAGTTAATATACACATACATTAATTTGGTGTATATTATTTAGCAAGAGTCAGTAGACCTCTTGCACTGCTCCTCCAGCTTACGTGAAGGTCAGGTTAGAGACCAAAGGGGCTCTGCAACAAGCCTACTGACACTAACATACATTCCAAATTTATGTGCATTTATAATTCTATGTATTAGCATTTGAAAATTTATCATATGTTGATTTACTTATCATTGATAATTTTCTACTGCATTAATAATTAGACTTAGCATTTTCAAGCTTGTATTTGGAGAATTTTGAAACTGCAGTTCATTTGTAGCATTGTTTTTCAGGCCTTTGGTACTTGTGAGCTTCAGCGATTCTTGGCGAAGCTTCAGGAAACATCGAGGGAACTCCTAGATCGTAACTGTGATGCTTTAGGTTATCCACTTCAGTAGAGTATCTTCTTTATGATGTAAGAAATAAAACCAAAAGATGTAGGAAGTGACTTGTGTTTGTGTATTCCCTTAGCCATAGTAATGGCAGTGCATACAATATTGCACTTATGCATTTTGTTACTGTCATAGAAATCATTGGCAGATTGTGTTTATAACTCGCTATATACTAAAACATTAAATACAGAAACTTGAACTGTAACATATTTTCAAAGAAGAAATTTTGTAATTACTACATATAAATAGGTTTGCCCTTGCTTTATGCAGTTTTGTTCTATGTGGGTTTTGCTTCGTGGAAATTCACTTTCATGTAATGACCCTGTTTCAGTCAGTAATTCACTAGGTGTATATATTCACTGTTTTTTCTTATCGAGACCAGTACCAGTTGATATTATAAATATCTCTCTATACATATTTATGTTTATAAAAAAGAAATAAAAGAAAGAAGAGAAATTTGGGCATGGGAAATCTAAAGAGCATATTTTGAATGAAGCTCTATGGCTGGTTTTCAACTTAAGATTTGCATCAAGTCAATAAAATGGCACACAGCGAAATGAAGTTAAGTGACGCCAATTCGAATTTGAGACTAGGGTGGAGAGGAGTAAGAAGAAAGAAAAGTGGGGGGCTGTATATTCACAGGTTTATAACATACATTTCAGTCCAGACAAAGACAGGCTGGTTGACCAGTGAAAGAGAGAGGAAGAAGGGTAAAAGGCAGGAGGATTATGATTGAATTTTGGATTTTATTTTTTATTAGGTATTTATGAACCAAAATCATTTCTTGAATATGTCTATCTGGTGCTTATTTGATGTGCTCATTATTTTTTGGTAAAAAATAATGAGCACTTTTGCAGAGCACTTTGGCTCTGCTAAATGTATAGGGATTATGATTGAGTTTTTTCTCTAATTGTTTTTGGACCAAATTCATTTCTTTTTTGTATGATTATGTGGTATAGGTATTATTATTATAATAAAAAAGAAGCGCTAAACCACAAGGGCTATACAGCGTGGTATAGGTATGGTAAGCTCATTTTCTCTAAAAAAAGTAGAATTTGCACAGAATCTGAACTTATTCCCATGTAATGTTTGATTTACTCTATAGTATTTCACTTTGTGCCATCGGCCAGGAACACTGCTATTGCATAAAGTGAGGGACACCTTGATGTTGAAACTGAGCAAAAAAATTCTTACATAAAAGGTAAAGCTTTTTTGTCTTTATACACCATATTTGAGAAGTAAATCTGATTTTGATGTCAGCACATCTCTGGTAAGATGACAATTAAGTGAATGTTTTCTTGGTGGGCAGTGGTCTTCAGGTTAAAAAAAAAAAAATATATTAACAACTATTACTACCCTTTACCAATTTTGAGTAACTTTTTTTTTTTTTTTTTTTTTTCTTGCTTTCTTTCTTTCTTTCTTTCAACAAACTTGCTGTGTTCTGTTCATATTCAGTGTTATATTTTGACTTCAAGAAATGTTATAGAACTTTGTAAGTTCAATGAACTGGTTTTTACCACAAAAAGTTTTATAATTTGGCTATGTACTTTATGAAAAGAATGAAATAACATTCAGGGGAGGTAAATTTATTTGTCTGAAAGAGCTTATGTTCACCCTTAGCATATTTTTTAATACTTGTAAGATATTTTTAATGTTCAGATGTTTGTAATAAAATATTTACAATTACTTCATACAAATTTTATTTTCAACTGTAATTGCTCCTTTTTAATGGTGTCATTCAATGAGCTTAGCATGTCACCCCAACCTTTGTGACACCAGCAAAGTAATTAGCTATTTGGAATTATCTGTTTCTGTACATTGATTTTGATGAACTATAAAAGAATCACTACCTGTCAGCTTAACTTTAACCATTTCACTGTCGAGGCCCCTGCTTGCAAACTTGCTCTCAGTGTCGAAGAATCAAAAAAAAAAAAATTCTTATGAAATGATAGAATCTTTTCCCGATGGTAATGAAACCAAAAGTACAAAATTTGATGGAAAACTTACAGGATTATGCTCTCGTGAAATTAGCAGTCTCGGCAATATTTACGCATCGGCAATTTCGCCCACTTTGAGCCCTATTTTCGGTCAATTTCATTGTTCCATCCAACCAAACTCGTAGCTATTTTTCTAGAACTCTAGTTGCTTTCCATTTTTAATTTTTAGTCACACAAAAAATAGAAGATTTACTTTTATGCAGACTACTGCATTATTGTAAAAATGGTATAAAAATAGCACATTTGTGAAAATATATTAGACACACCATTTGATGTGTATTGGACACATGACATGATTTGTTCACTCTTGAACATCCGAAAAACCAAACATTTCCGCTACTTTGAGCTCAGTTTCAAAGTACTTTTAGTCTAAACCATTCAAAGTCATCTCTATTTCTGTAATATATCTTCCATTCTGTCAAATGAGACCAAGAAAACGAGAATACAACCATAAACACCCTACGAAAATACACTGCAAAGCTGCTGTTTTAAACCAAAAGCACAGTCATGGTTTTTTTTTCCCCATTATGCACTACATGCTGTAGGATTTTTTTATACTGCACACACTGATCACTCAGACCCATTCTCTCATGTGTAGGCCTACCGACTATCTCCCACAACACTGGAGGCCGATAGAATTTTGGCGTAGTATTACGTGACCGACACTGGCTTGCAAGCCATAATATTACAGAACCGACATTTAAAGGGTTAAAACATTATTTTTACACCTACCCCATTTTCTTTGAGCCATGTATCTTTCCCCTATATCTAATGAATTTGTGCTTTTATTTGTATCCGGACCGTTACATTGGACAGGGCTCTAGTATCGACTTTGTAAATGGTCCAAGTTGGACCGAAACGTTGTCGTAAGCTCCTCGCTTCTATGTGTGGGTTATTTGTGTGTGGTTCCAGTCACGGTATTGTGCCTTTTTGTTATTTTCGCACTAGAAACCATTCAGGAAATACATCCCCCTTCCCTTCTTGTTTGGTATGGGCCAGTCTTTTACCAGCTGCACAACAGGGCAGATAGGCAACATGCCTAGAGTCCAGGACAACATTGTACCAGGCTCAATTATTTCTTTACAATAGATTTTGTGAATATAATAATTATAATCCTCTATGAAAAAGGAACATGTTAATATACAGAGTTTCATGCATAGGTTTCCTCTCGAAGGAGGTTCCTTGACACTGGTGAGGGGCTCTTGATCTAGGGAATTGGATCTGTGCTCCAGTTCCCTGAATACCTTCCATTCCCCCACCCTGCACATACACTGTATAATCCTATGGGTTTAGTGCTCCCCATGATTATAATAATCATCCATAGGGCTAAAGAAACAATAAACCATGTGTTTTTTTTTTTTTACCACAAGGTAGGGTGACCCATAAAACAAAGAAACATTCTTCATTATTTTAAAGTTGTTGTCTTGCCAGAAGTGCATGAACATCACAGTTCAATTGGCCCTATAAGTTGCAACATCCCCATCCATCCTTCAAGCACTATACCTCCCATTTACAAGCTCGAGTCCAGCTAATTGGTTTACCTAAACGACTTCATAAATGTCACCTTGCTCATGTGTCAGCATTACTACAATCAAAACTAAGTGCTAAACCCAAAAGGGTCATACAGTACTGTCATATGCCTGCCAGCAGTATGGCAAATTCCTAAAAAAAAAAAAAAAAAAAAAAAAAAAAAAGTTTCCAATCCCTCAGATCTAACATGGCTACTGGATATTCAAGCCCCTAAACTCTGAACATATTCTTATCTATCCCTTGTTGGTTTAGTGCTTTCTCTGATTATAATAATATTCTTATCTATCTAGAGACCCCTAAACTGTTCTTCAGTGTTTCAGCTTTAAAGCCGCAAGCTGGATGTATTTTTAGTTTTGCAATATTTTTTTCAGTACATGTACAGAGATATCTTAAATGAAATATCTCAATCTTTTAGACATGATAATCATTTCAGAAATAGGTGCTGTAAGATAATACCTTCCAAGGAAGGTTTCCTGAGGTTGGTAAGAGATTCTTGATTCAAGAAATTGAATGTCCTCCCATTCCTTGGATCGAAGCTAATTGCATTCCATTACCTAGGTGCAGTATAACTCCTAAACTCTTCCTTCAACTGACCCTGTTAGAGAAACCAAAATTATATTCAGTATTTTCTTTATTTAATGTTAGTCCTGACCCCAGAACACCCTCCAGGTAGCATCAATAATGACTAATTTATTTTGAGAATTTTGTCCTTAACCTTTCTTGCCTACTGGGTATATCATTGGCTTGGGTGCCATACATCAGCTATTTCTTTCACACTGGTTACTGCCTCAGGTGTATCATGTGGATGTGTTCACTAGGACCTAGGCAAGGTCTACTTGACCTACAATAGGTGTTACATATATGCCCGCATATAAACTCATTGCACAGACAATGAGAACATTCACCATAAATTATTGTTTTAAACATTAAATATTGAGTCTGCTACAGGTGTATTTAAATGTGTGCATATTTATGACACTTACTGTATCAGTTTAAGAATGTTTGCTCTATTTCATTTTCTGAATAGGCAATATTTTCCTTGCTATGGACCAGAAGGTAGCATAGTGAGTTTCAGTGAAATTAGTCATTCCACTGAGCTTAAATGGGCATTTTTTGTCAAGCTGTCAGTGCACTGTTGTGATGTTTTGTATAATAAAATGGAATCTTTAAAAGAAAAGAAAACAGTGTGTGTGCATAAAATTGTCTTTCAAGCTGGGTAAAATGAGTAGTGATACTCTCAAAATGCTTCAGCAAGCATTTGGTGATGAAGCAATGGGTCAGAGACAGTGTTTTGAATGGTTTTCTTGTTTAAAAGCAGGATGGACATCAGTTTTGGATGAAGAACACTCTGGTCGTCCACCAGTGTCAAAAACAGATGCCAAGATTAAAAATGTGAGGAAAACTATTCAAGAAGATCATCATCAGAATATCTAGGACATTGAAAATGCTGTGGGAATCTCCTATATGAGTTACGTCAAAATATTTAAACTGAAAATATGAACACAAGGTGAGTGCCTGTGAAATTTGTTCCTCACCTGCTGACTAAAGAACATAAAGGTCATTGTTTTCTAGCCATAAATAACATGGAAATCATCCCCACCCTCCCTACTCCCTGGATCTATTATTATTATTATAATCAAGGGGAAGCGCTAAACCCAGAGGATTATACAGCGCCTGGGGGGGGGATGTGGAAGGCATTCAGGCTTAATTCGGGGAACTGGAGCACAAATCCAATTCCCTAAATCAAGAGCCCCTCACCAACATCAAGGAACCTTCCTTGAGGGGTCCCTGGATCTAGCCCTCTGTGACTTCTTCTTTTCCCAAAAATATATATGGAAGTTAAGGGGCAGCATTTTAAAGACATAGAGGAGATTCAGGCAGAATCACAGGCCATGCTAGATGCTGTTAGAAAAGAAGTGGCAGAGGCACTGGGATCAGTGTATAGCCCCCCTTCAAGGGAGATTCCTTGACAGTGATGAGGGGCTTTTGATCTAGGGAATTGGATCTGTGCTCCAGTTCCCTGAGTTAAGCTTGAATACCTTCCACATCCCCCCCCCCCCCTCACATGCGCTGTACAATCCTGAGTTTAGTGCTCCCCTTGAGCATAATAATAATCAGTGTATAGCCTCCCAAGGAGAGTTTTCAATAACACCTTCAATAAGGTGATTAGGTAAGCCTATATATATTTTTTTTTCAAGGAAGTTCAGGAACTTTTTGATAACACCTCGTACAACTGCAGTTGTACAAGGTGCTATTAAATTAAACTTGACTTTTTTTTTGTGTGAGAAGTAATATCAGGCAGTTGGTTGAAATAAAACATACTTTCCAAAGCAATGAGGAACTGAAGGCCTCTAGCTCTATTTTCCTCAAGAGAGGGCCCTTGGTACAAGTGAGGGGCTCTTAATCCAAGGGACTGAATTTTATCTCCCTCAAGATCTATCTTTATTACTCTTAATGGTTTAGCACTTCCTCGTGTAAAAAGTTTAACCCCCTATGGGTTTAGTGCTCCCACTGTCCTGGTTAAAAAAATGAAGCTCTATTTCAACCCCATGTATTGCATTTGCGCAATATAAGCTTTTAATACTATAAAACTATGTAATGCTGCTCCTTTCCACTCTTCAGATTTCTACGGCCTGGGGAAAGCCGGTTGTTAACTCAATTGATTGTAAGCGTCTGGTTCTGATGGAGCTTATGTGTCGGATCTACCTCATCTAAGACTTTTTTGCTCCCGTTTTTATTTACAAAGGGAACTACTCTTTTCCCTTTAAACTCCCTTCCAACTTTAGGCACTATTCCTTCCCTAAAAGCTAGGAGGTAAATCTTCATAAGGATTAAGCTTTGGTGACTCAAAATCAATAACAACAACAATGAAAGGGCACTGTTGCGTGGTGACCCTTAACAACCCCTGCAACAACAACAACAACATCAACGTGACCCTGGCAAACCCAACAAAAATACACCAATAGCAATAATAACTTTTATATATATATATATAATGTCCGAGTACGGCAAAGTCAAAATAGGAAAATTAAAGCTGAAAGGAGAAAAGAGGTAATGGAAGAGTTCATTACGGGACAAATCCATTACACTACCTGTTTATAAATTCAAGTCTCTTCTCAAAGATCACTTACTCACCCAAAACCAAATAAATACTGAATAACTGAACCTTATAAATTGTATATCTTAAATGTTTCTCACAATTATATCACATAAATGTTAAACCTAAAACCCAATCTAACTTTATTATTTTTTAAATACACTACCTAACAGAATACTCCATTCTACTGAATGTACAGCAATGCATGCAACCATATGACCTGTCTTTGTAATACTCACTTGTGCTTTATAGTAATCTGTTTACATTAATGTTTTATCACTGATTTCATCATTGCTTAGTTAATCTTAAGTTAATTTTAAGCCAGCCCGTAATGCTATGCATAGTATAAGTGGCTTTGGCATGCTGCTCTTATCTGTATTTTTTTGTACCTCTGTATGTGTGCTCAAATTGTAAATAAATAAATAAAAAAAATAAATAAATAAATAGCTGTTTGGCCCTAGTGGGTTTAGAGCTTTTTGATTATAATAATAATTTATATTAATAGCCATGTTATCTTTTGTATTGGAAAAGTACTTATTAGTTGTGGAACTTGTTTATTTAGGTGATAATAGGCAAAAATCAATATTTTATGCAAATTCTTTTTTATTAAGTGAATTTTGTATTGGACAATTGTCCAGGGGCCTCAACGGAATTACGTCTGACTTTTTTTTTCTGGGGATGGGGGAATTATCCTTGGTAATTTACATAAATAATCGTGTAAGGCAATTGTAATCAACCAAACACTGTAATTGTTCCTGAATAAACTTTCTTACTATATTTTAAAGTTAAACAAATAGGAAAGAAGATTTATTTTCATAAGTTTAACACCCTAACTCTACAAAACCTAACCTAGACAAGCTGTAAAACTGTCAGCTAGGTTAGATTAGGTTATATTAGAAAATGAGGTCTTTATCCGTAGGCACCAAACATATACATCTCCACTGCACAGTGCACTTAATGCTGGAGAATTTACATAAAAAAATACATACCTGGGAGTAAAGTACATATTGACCAAAGAATAGTACCAGTTTTCTGAATTTACATATTTGAATAAAAAAACTTGGAAGTTCTTATGTCAGTGAGATGGTGTTGTTCCAATGAATTGTACCTATTCTCCCCTTCCTTAAGATAAGATAAAATTTGTCTGGATTTTTAACATGGAAGGTTAGCCACCAGGATAATCCAAGAAAGTCGGTGCATCACTGAGGACTGTCTGTCTTATTTCCATTGGGGTCCTTCAAACTTGTACCCCAGGATGCGACAGACACCAGTCAACTAAACACTCAGGTACCTATTTGCTGCTAGATAAACAGGGACAGCAGGTGTAAGGAAACATGCCCAACGTTTCCACCCATACCTGGGACTGAACCATGGGCACTTAATGTATGAGGCAAGAGCATTGCCAACCAAGCTTCTGAGAAACTGGTTCTCATTAAACCAAGCTCTTCCACCAATAATAACAAACATCAAGAACAAACCAATAGCAAACAACAACAAAAGAACACAGCTATATATTAATTATGGTTATCATGATCAAGTTAATCTTTGTTGAATATATATGGTATATGAGGAAATAAATGTTTGCAGGTTTTTTGATATACTGGATGTGTTGTAAAGACTCTCAATAATGGTGGTATACATCTTAACAACCAACAATGTAAGGCACTGGAGGCAGTCTGAGTGATGAATGTCAAATGTAAAATATACCGAGAAGCAGCATGTGAATAAGACACAATACGCCATAAATTTCATATTGTGTCTTAGTCTTGGGGATGAGACAGATATGCAGTTGTTTCTGTAAATTTATTCAGACACAATAATGAGAGAATATAAATATCAACAGAACACTGAGCATATTACACATATCACATAATAAGTAAGTAAGTAAGTTTATTCAGGTATACACAAATACAGTTACATAGATTATCATAGATAGCAGCATATTTGTAGAGAACCTAGGATAACCCAAAAAAGTCAGACAGAGTGACTTATTTCCTGACTCAAGAAATCGTAATGACACGATTGCAAACAAACCATACCCCCGGCCGGGATTGAACCCGCGGTCATAGAGTCTCAAAACTCCAGCCCGTCGCGTTAGCCACTAGACCAGCTAGCCATAATAAGATTCATCCAACTAGGTATATTTCTACACCATAGGAAGGTGCTAACCTTCCTATGGTGTAGAAATATACCTAGTTGGATGAATCTTATTGTGGCTAGCTGGTCTAGTGGCTAACGCGACGGGCTGGAGTTTTGAGACTCTATGACCGCGCGTTCAATCCCGGCCGGGGGTATGGTTTGACTTATTTCCATTTGTCTCTACAATAAAGTTATGTGTAATGACCAACTTTTATCATCCCTTTTTAGTTGGTGTAAAGTATATACCAGAACAGTAGCTTTAGTGCATATACATGTACTAGTAGCAATAGTAGCTTTAAAGCATATACTAAGTATATACCAAGCATTAATTGGATCAAATGTGCTCTGCAACAAAATAAATGTACTGTTTACATTAATAACTCCCAAAAACAACAATTTCCATAAGATATATTTACTTATAATTATTCCCATATAATTTAAGTGCTGATTTTCAGGAAAGTAACCCAGATGTCACTCAAGGGTTTATTATATACCGTAGGTAATTACTCTGCACTATACACACTATTTTATTCTCATATTTCTCATCTACTTTGTACTTCACTATAGGTCTTCATTTCCTACAAGGCCTGTGCACGAAACACTGGGCATATCAGTTTCTCTAATCTAGAAGAAGAAATAGGCTAAATACAGATTATCATCTGATTTAGGCCCAGTACTTGACTACAGTAATAATTACAGTCGAACCTCAGTTATAGGCCATCTCGGAAATTGGCCAATTCGGAAATCGAGCACTTTTATTGGCAAAATTTTGCTCCGGATATCAGCCATGCTCTTGAATATAGGCTGTATGACATATGCCACCACCAACTGGTGATGCTCTTCCTCACGCGGATCACACTCAGTCTGTGCGTCTCTCTCACTGGATTAGTAATACTTCACAGCTTCATTCATTGTTTCTGGTATTTTTTTGTTGATTGCAACTGTGAAATAAGCCACCATGGGGACAAAGAAAGTTCAGAGTGCCAGCCCTTTGGTAAAGAAGGTGAGAAACATGATAAAATTCAAGAAAGAAGTTATAGCAAAATATGAAAGTGGCTTACATGTGTCGGACCTCACCAGGATGTATGGCAAATCAGCATCAACAATCAGTTCCATCCTGTTGAAGAAAGCAGAAATCAAGGAAGCTGATGTTGCGAAAGGGGAAAATATGCTAATGAAACAGAGGTTGCAAACAGTTGATTCTGTGGAGTTGTTGTTGTTGTTGTGGATCAACAAGAAACAATTAGTGGGAGATAGTGTTTCAGAGGGTATAATTCACGAGAAGACAAGGCAGTTGCATGCGAATCTTGTAAAGAAATGCCAGGAACGAGTGCTGCTGTTGGTTCGACAGATTCAAGAAGCATAGTGGCATACAGTGTTGTAAAGGCACGGTGAGGCTACAAGTTCTGACAAATGTGAGGCCGAAGCATTCATTCATGAATTTAAGGGGTACATAAAGGCTGAAGAATTCCTCCCCCCAACAAGTGTTAACTTGTGATGAAACAGGCCTCTTTTGGAAGAAAATGCCAAAAAGGACCTACATCATGCAGGAGGAAAAGACGCTGCCAGGACACAAGCCTATGAAAGACAGGCTAACTCTCTTGTTCTGTGGTAACGCTAGTGGGGATTTCAAAATGAAGCTATTACTCGTGTATTACTCTGAAAATCCCTGAGTGTTCAAGAAAAACAATGTCATGAAGAGTAAATTGTGTATGATGTGGAGGGCTAACAATAAGGCATGGATCACGAGGCTAATTTTCATTGAGTGGGTCAATGAAAAAATACCTCCAGGAAAAAAACTTGCCACTTAAGTGCCTCCTGGTACTGGACAGTGCTCCTGCTCATCCTCCAGACTTGGAAGACCAATTGTTTGAGGAGTGTAAGTTGATCAGAGTGAAGTTCTTGCCCCTTCATACCACTCCTCTCATCCAGCCCATGGACCAGCAGGTTATTTCAAACTTCAAAAAGCTGTACACCAAAGCAACGTTTCAGAGGTGCTTTGAAGTGACCTTGGACGCTGAATTGACCCTAAGAGAGTTCTGGAGGGATCACATAACTTGCATAAGCCTTATAGATAAGTCTTGGCAGGGAGTGACTTCCAGGAGTTTGAACTCTTCTTGGAGAAAATTGTGGCCAGATTGTGTCCTGAAGAAGGATTTTGTAGGGTTTAAGGCTGACCCTGATGACCCTACGCCTGTTGTAGAATGTATTGTATCATTGGGGAAGTCCGTGGGGTTGGATGTGAGTGGAGAGGATGTGAAAGAGTTGGTGGAGGACCACAGGGAAGAACTAACAACTGAAGAGCTGCAACACCTTCAACTGGAACAGCAACAGACTGCAGCTGAGGATATTGCTTTAGAGGAGGAAGAGAGGAGGGAGAATGTGCCTTCATTGATCAAGGACATTTGTGCAAAGTGGAGTGACGTGCAAAGTTTTGCGGAGAGTTATCACCCCAAAACTGTTGCAACCTATGTCTGCAACATGTTCAATGACAATGTCTTGTCCCATTTTAGGCAAGTTTTACAGAGATGCCAGAAACAGGCCTCTCTGGACAGATATTTTGTGTGACAGGGGTCCAGTGACTCTCAAGCTGGTCCTAATGCCAGTAAAAGACAAAGAAGGGAAGTAACCCAAGAGAGGGCTTTGAGACCTAAAATCCTTATGGAGGGGGATTCCCCTTCCAAACAATAATCAGTCCTCCCTCTCTCCTCGCCTTCTTCCATATGCCAACAAGAGTCTTCAGTAAAGGTATGTAATGTTCATTTATTATTAAAATTACTGTATTTCTTTCTCATTGTTTTGTGTATGTAAAACTATAGCTAATCTTTAAAAAATGTATTTTTTGTTAATGTTTTTGAGTGTCTGGAACGGATTAATTATATTTACATTATTCCTTATTGGAAATATTGATTTGGTTTCAGGCCATTTCAGATTTAGGCCAACCTTCTGGAATGGATTATGGCCTATAACCGGGGTTCCACTGTATTACCAAAAAATAGCCACTATTGTGAGAAGTAGTATCCCTTTGGTAGTGTTATCATTAAGATATAAGCTCATCCTATCTGCAGTTAGGCAGCTTAATGCAGGTTGTCATCTCTCATTGGACCTCAACTGTGTTTGTATGTTTCCTTTCGAATCATTCTACCAACAAGGTAGGTAGAGGTGATGACTTGTGATCTAAATTTAGATGTTCCCAACAGGTCCCATAAAAAACACAAATCCAAGAAAAGGAAATCAGAAGCTGAAGATGGCAACCTTAGCAGTGGAGGTAGTAAGGACACAGATACTGCTGACCATGGTGGTTGGTGGCACTGCACTGCCCTACATCAGGTAAAACAGAATGGATACCAGTAATTTCTTAAATATTTCATTTTCAACATCAGAATAGTCATATGACAAGTGCTTTTGTGGTTTGGTCAGTTACAGCCCTTCCTAACCTCATTCAACATGAAGGAGAACCACAAAGATGTGTACTCTGCATTACAGTACTATGCTCCTAATTACCATAACCATGCTCCAAATTGCCATCATAACCATGCTTCTAATTACCATCATAACCATGCTCCTAATTGCCATCATAACCCATGCTCCTAATTGTCATCATAACCATGCTCCTAATTGCCATCATAACCATGCTCCTAATTGCCATCATAACCGTACTTCTAATTTCCATCATAACCATATTCCTAATTGCCATCATAACCCATGCTCCTAATTGTCATCATAACCATTCTCCAAATTGCCATCATAACCATGCTTTAATTACCATCATAACCATGCTCCTAATTACCATCATAACCATGCTCCTAATTGCCATCATAACCCATGCTCCTAATTGCCATCATAACCATGCTCCTAATTGCCATCATAACCATGCTCCTAATTGCCATCATAACCGTGCTTCTAATTTCCATCATAACCATACTCCTAATTGCCATCAATGGACTCTCCTGTATTCTCCCTTATGGGATTTTTTCTCTATAGTGTGTGGATGATTTTACAATTGCTTGTGCTGACACTGACAGTCAGTGGTCATTAATGACCACATCCAGTTGGGCCACATCAAATGTCTTCAAGTTTCCTGTTATAATAATGAGTTTTATATATAACTTTTTCATAGTCTTTGCTTCAATTTTCTAATGCCATGGAAACATCATATAGTCTCCCTTAAAGCTGAGTGTCTTATTAGATGAACTTTGCTCAAAATATTTTCTCATTTGTCTCTTCATCTTCATTCAACCCTAATGTTATCTTAACTAGACTATGGGAACAAGGTATATTCCAGTGCTTCAGCATTGACTTTTGCTCTGCTGGATGGTATTCATCATCAAGAATTCTTCAAGACTACAGTACTCTTCACAAACTCCAAGGTTGAGGGACTGATTGCCTCATCTTTTGTATGTATTGAGATACCCTTTGTGATCCTTTGGCTTGTAGTCTTCTCATTCCATATATTGTTAATGCTAACAGTTTCAGTCACTGCCCCACTTTATTGCATCCCTTTAATCTATAGGTTAGGTTAGGTAAGGTTTGTCAGGAAACAGGACAAATGTTTCCTGACGCGGGTCTTAGTCAGATGATGACCCGCCTTTGGAGCTTTTGGTCATCTGACCAAGGCCTTCCGCTGGCTTACTGGTCCACCCGTTTAAAAATTATGGTCACGTAGAACCATTTTTGTAGTAATAACCTTTAATCTATGCTTGCAAACTATATGAGTTCCTTGATCTACCTTATCTTTCTGTTCCTCCTGTATCTTACTTCTCCCTCGCACCCAGGGAAGTCTATCGTGAAATTCTACCATCATTCATTCCATTGACTAAGCCTCACTTCTCTTCTCATTGAGCTTTTGATCATATTTCTTGATAATCTACAGTCACACACAGATACTACTGTTGTGCATGCCGATGGCTCCAAATCCTGCAATGGAGTGGAATGCATTGCTATTTTACCTGATAATGTGATATAAGAAAAATGCTTCTTTATTGTAGTACTGTATTTTCACAAAAATTATACACACTTCATGTTGTCATCATCCATATCACCATCATGTCAGCCTCATTATTTGTTGTAGCCTCATATTTTGCAGTGCAAATTATTTATATCAGTAATTTCTCACATAACTTGTATAAATAAAAAGTAGATTATGTATTAGATTTGCATTTGGTGCTAGCTGCATCACATCTCTGGCAAATGCTAAATGTTCATACTAATCGGAGATGCTGTGCAGTTCAAGACCCCAATCTCCAGACAGTTGCCATTTTTGATTATTAATTCTGACCCGTGATGTCATTTTGTCTTGGAGTCTGTGTTAGGAAAAAAAATGAACTGTCAGCTGTAGGAAACCATACTCTTGTAACTGTGTGTTAACCATATCAGGCTCACATGGTCATTTTATGGAACAGCACCCATCACCACTTCAAGAATTCTCAGATCATGCTAACAGTCCAATATCATGTGATTAAACTGTATTTAACAGATGTCCACATTCATAAAAGATCACAGTGACTTTTTGACCTCTCTCTGAAAGCCCCACCTTTAATGCACATTCTCTGTACAGTATCTTTTTAACTGAAACTGATTTATCTCACTGACTGTTACTTCCTTCTTTTGGCCTTATTCTTACCCTCAACACTTTTACATCTTTTCCTCTAAAGCCAGCCACCCGTGTTGTCATGCAGTGCTGAGTGATCCATGTGGATTTAACTGTGATAACATCCTACTGCACATTATTGTCTTCTTTTAATAACTTGAATGCATCATATGGCTTGAATGTCTTTCCTAGTGTTATCAAGACTGTTTCATCACACTCACACCCATTTCTTTGACATGATGTTAGATATTTGTACACAACTGTATAGTGTGGTTACGAATTTAATTCAGCTTTGCAACAAGCATGTTTGTTTTAAGTCCATTTATCTTGATACTAATGTTGAGTAGTTATGAAAAATAAATGCAAATACAGACAGTCCTCACTTAATGCCCTACCTGTTTAACAACTGTGCGGACTTACGATCAGCTCTCCGACCAGTCTGCGTACTGTATACAGTACAGTCGATGTACTGTATACATTATAGTATACGGTACACTACTGTATAAACATTTAAAAGTATACTAAAAATGTTATAAATGGTGTAGAGATGACATTAAAACAATATCTGAAAATGGTTGACAGAAACCCACTACCAATACAGTATGCTTGAAATTTCGGTAAGGGGTGGCTCCTTGCTTATCAACCAATTTGCTTAACAACCTAGTGATAGGAACAGAACTTGGTCGTTAAGTGAGGAGTGCCTGTACTGTATTATGGAATCAATGATCCAATGGTCTAATAGCGAAAGATGTGTGAGCAGACTCAACATTCATCTTTTTTTTTTGTTGTTTTTTATTAAAAATACTTTCCTCCTCCATACTAGATTCTTAAACTATAGAATTATACAACTTCAGTTTTATTTTACTTTATTGCCACCTACCTCATTGCATATGTATTTATACTACTTATTTATTTCTTCAATCAACAGATGACCGGAGCTTTGGCTATACAGCTGGGCACATCACCTATATATGTACGAGCACTTGACAATGGTTTATTCACTGCCGGTGCCCCTCATGATCAAGGTAACATTACAGAACTTTCTACAAATATGCAGTTACAGACTGCCCATATGCACACATAATGCATATGGATTTATACATGCCAGTCATTAAGTTGTCAGAACTTAGTGCTTATCTTTGTTAATACTATATTGTCACACTTTCTATAAAAACATTTGTCTTGATCAGTACTGAATTAATCAGTGATTTTTTCTTTTTCAGGTGATGGTCCGTCTCCAGAAGAAGTGTTAACTGCAGTACCAGCTGGTGATGATCGTATTGCATTAAAATCTGGTTACAATAAGTATCTGGGTGTTGATGGAACAGGCAGAGTTGTAGGCCGTGCAGATGCAATTGGTCCTAGAGAAATGTGGCATCCTGTCTTTCAGGTTGGTTAACAGTTGAGTTTCTCGTATTTTTTCATGCAACCTTCAGCAACCTTGTCTGATTTGTTAATACTACATAGATTTGAATACTGTTCCAAGGATTTGTAAAGCAGGCAAGCTGACCTGTGAATCTCTTAATTCTGGAAGATCTCCAATAACTAATCCCTATTGTCTTACCATTCCCTGAGATCCTGCGACCTCCATCCAGTCTATTATTTCTCCCTTAACTATACCCTAACTCACTTTCACCTTAAAAATGTCTTATTGCTAAGCCACACTACCAATAGAATTCAACTTCAGTTTTTTTTTACCCCCATATGGTCAGTGTCAGTGCACAGTGTGAATAAAAGCACACTTTCTCTTGCTCCCTCCCATTAATAGTAGCAGTCATGGAGCCCCAACCCACTTTGCCAGCACTTCTAGTATTTGGCCACCCAGGTAAGTGCTGTATTACGAATTGACTGCCATGTGTCATATGGGACTCTGCATTTTACTTAATATGTTAATAAAATCACAAAGAATACACGAGTGAGCACAAACAATAAACTGGTGCTTGATGGCCTATAGCTCAATGAACAATGAAAATGGACAGGTCCTGGACGTGGCTGCTATGGCCCATACTGAATAAACGTTGGAGTCAGCAGATTTGGCCCAATACTTCAGAAGACAACCAGACACTATCGCTATAGACAAAATGTGGAATTACGGACTTTTGTTCATTTTGTCTAGTAATTAGATATAATTTTTTTTGTCCAAAAATATCAAAACCCATTAATGAGAGGCTTTATTCTAATGGTTTTTCCATCGTACTTTTATGCTGTTAATGTTCTGCGGTGACTGGTGATAGCACGTTTGCAAATTTCTTGAATATAAGTCTGGGTAATTCAACCTGTTTTGTGTTGCACCAGTAGCATACAAGTACATATTCATATGGAATCATTAACCCTTTGAGGGTCGACAGGCCCTCTCCGAGACTCGTTCTCAGGGTCGGCCAAATTTAACCCTTTCAGGGTCCATGCCGTAGATCTACGGCTTTATGTTCAGGGTCCAAACCGTAGATCTACGCCATGAGCTCAGGTCACTCTGATAAGCTGTGGGTGATAAATTTGGGCCTAGATATGAGAGAATACATCTATGTGGTATGTGTGCACCACATAAAACAAATCCTGCAGCACACAGCGTATAATGAGAGAAAAAACTGAGACCGGGATTTTCGATTAAAACAGCGACTTTGCAGTGTTTTTTCGTATGTTTTTTATAGTTGTATTTGCGATTTCTTGGTCTCATTTGATAGAAATGGAAGATATATTACAGAAATAGAGATGATTTTGATTGGTTTTAGCACTGGAAATGGCTTGAAACTGAGCTCAAAGTAGCAGAAATGTTAGATTTTTGTCGATGTTCAAGAGTAAACAAACGACCTCACACGTCTAATACACACCAGCTGGTGGGTCTAATACGTATACATTCACAAATGTGTTGATGATATTTATACAATTATTACAATATTGCATAACAGTAAATCTTCTATTTTTTGGTTTGAATAAAAATTCATTATGTGAATAAAAAATCAAAATGGAATTCATTTGTAAAGCCTCAAAACGTAACTAATGAACAGAGGAAATGTTAGTTTAGTGCCAGGAATGTCTGCATTGTTTATTCTGGACCCTGTTTTGAAATTGGAATATTTTGAACTTTGTGTTAAATTGGCCAAATTACCAATTTCCGATCACTTTATTTTGTAGTTGAAACAGTTGACTGGGCGATTTATTGTCCTCAATCGATAGAATAGAAGTAATACTAGTGAAATAGCTAAGAATTTGGTCGACTGGAATAATGTAATTGGCCTAAAATGGGAGTCAAAGTCGGCAAAATCGCCAATTCGTAAATATTGCTGACACATCAAAATTTGCGAGAGCATAATTTCGTCAATTTTCCATCAAATTTCGCACTTTTTGTTTTATTACCTTCAGAAAAAGATTCTCTACTATTTCATAAGAAAAAACATCAATTTTTTTTTTTTTTAATTCTTGGACCCTGGTGCGCACTTTGAAATTTGGTCTCTGGACCCTGAAAGAGTTAAAGAGAAAAAATTAATTTTTTCTTATGAAAAGATAGAGAATCTTTTCCCAATCATAATGACACCAAAAGTATGAAATTTGATGGAAAACTTATGGAATTATGCTCTCGCGAAGTTAGCGGTCTCGGCGATGTTTACGCATCGGCTATTTTGCCCACTTTCAGCCCCATTTTCGGCCAATTCCACTGTACTAGTCGACAAAAAACATGAATATTTCGTTAGAACTCCATTTTTTCTATCGAATGAGTGCAAGAAACCCCCCATTTATCAATTTCAACTATCCAATACAGTGGTCAGAATTTAGCAATTTTGCCAATTTCACACAAATTTCCAAAGATGCCAATTTCCGAATAGGGTCCAGAATAAACAAGAAAGATATTCCTGGCACTAAAATGACATTTCCTCTGTTCATTAGTCACGTCTCAAGGCCCCTCTTACATTCTTTTGCTTTCCACTTTGAATTTTTATTCTCACAAAAAATAGAAGATTTACTGTTATGTAGACTACTGCATTAGTGTAAAAAATGGTATAAATAATATTGGCGCACTTGCAAAAGAACATTAGACTCACCAGTTGACGTGTATTGGACACTTGGCATGATTTGTTTACTTTTGAACTTTGGTAAAAATCGAACATTTCTGCTGCTTTGAGCTCAATTTCAAGGTACTTTTCATTGTAAAACCAGTCAAAATCATCTCAATTTCTGTAATATGTCTTCCATTCTATAAAATGAGACCAAGAAAACTAGAATACAACAATAAATACCATACGAAAATACAGTGCAAAGTCGTTGTTTTATTCCAAAAAAACGGTCAGTTTTTTTTTCTCATTATGCACTGTGTGCTGCAGAATTTTTTTTATACTGTGCACACTGACCACATAGACCCATTCTTTCATATGTAGGCCTACCAGATTTTTCCCACTAGATTTGAGGGCGCTAGAATTTAGGCGTACTAGTACGTCAAAAACCCTGGGTCGTAAGCCGTACTAGTACGGACGAAACCCTCAAAGGGTTAAATGTGTAAAGGTCATACAACACCTGGAAATGGGAGTTAATCAAGTTTAATCTAAGGAAAGGAGAGTTGCTCTAGTTACTTGGATCACTAACTCTTAACCATCATCAAGGCACCCCATCAAGGCTAATACTATTTTTGTCATTTTGGATGTGATTGAAGCAAAGTATCAGGAGTTAAGGTAGTTGCTTGTTGGAGCACAGTTTAAGAGATTAGGGTAGCTGCATGTCAGAGCTAAGTACTAGGAGTTAGAGTAGCAAAGAATGTGGAATTAGGATAGTTGCTTGTAAAATAGTTTCTGACAAAGGTCAGAGAGTCATATCCAGCATGGGTGAGACAGCCGTTCACACTCAGTGTTGCGACAGCCGATGTCAGTGATGAATACCTCGACGAAATCATTGAACTTCACCAGAGCTAGGCTCAACAGCAACTCTTCAGAACAACAACACTCTCAACCTTTTGGTGTCACCAAATTATAGCGTACCCTCTTATTGCTAAGAAAGCCCTTGAGATACTCATGCCGTTTGTTACAACATATCTTTGTGAGTAACAGACTTTGTTGCGAAAATGATATGAGAGTGGCACTTGCCACTCTCATATCATGAACTTGTTTCTGAAAGGCAACAACAAAAGTCACATTGATTTGCTGTTTTGATTAAAATCATATTTTGAAGAAATCATATTCCATTTTTCCAGTTACAAAGGGTTCAGTGAATGCACAGATGAAACTTGCGGGGTTCAGTACCTCCAACAAGGTTAAGAACCACTGGTTAAGGGTCTGGAACTTTTGGTACCTATGTCTCACCTTATTATTGAGATGAGGCTGCTGGGAATTCTACATTGCATATTACTGGCAGCCTATATACATATTGTAAACATACAAGATTGAATAGTGCAAGCAGCAAATTTGTTTGTACTTATTACAATGATGATGCTATTAATAGCACTCTTGATTTTTAGGATGGAAAAACTGCATTGCTAGGTGCCAATGATTGCTTTCTTGGTTTGGATGAAGATGATAACGTAGTGGCAACAAATTCCAAGGCAGGAACTGAACAGATGATAATGATACGCTCCAACACACTCAGGTAAGGAAAGCCAGTATTTTAATCATCTTACCATATCAAATAACGGATAACTAATTTCTTAATACAGTACAGCCTCTCCTCACTTAATGACAGAGTTCCGTTCCTTAGACTGTGTCATTAAACAAATTCATTGCTAAGTAAGGAGCATACTATAATGGTAGTGAGCTTGTGTCAACCATCTTTGATATTGTTTTAATGTCATCTTATATTGTTTTAATGTCATCTTTGCACCATTTATAACATTTCTGGCATATTTTTAAATGTTTATACAGTAGTGTCCTGTATATTGAAGTAAACAGAATAGAGGAAATCAGCTCTAATATACATTATTTAGGTATGAATACTGATCAGAGAGCCCGTCATAAGTCTGAGGCATTGGTAAACGAGTACGCCGCTAGGTGAGGAGAGGTTGTATTGTAATTTTGTTTTTCTGTCTATTCAAAACCTTTTATTTCACAGTACATACTTGATTAGTCCTGTGATTAGTTTTCTGCTTTGATTATCTACTTCTATCTCACAAATATTTACAAATGTGTCAAAATGCTAGTTGGAAAATTGAGCAGACAAAAATTTTAAATTATTGTTAAATGAAAGAAAAAGCAGTTATGTACACAAACATCACAAAGATAAAATGTAATACTGAATTGGTATACTGTAGTCTATCAGAAACCTGTGACTTTTATTTACTAAAAATCCCCCCTCTCTGCCTTTAAATTGATGATTGTAAATAAGCTAATAATAAGAGTTAATAAATATTATTATCAAGAGAAAGTGTACTTCTAAGAACACCTGTAGGTGTCGTACAGCTCCTGGAATGGTATGTAATCAGATTTGATCCAAGAAAGGGAATGGTAGCTTCAATTCCTTGGATCAAGAGCTCTTCAGCATTAAGGCACTGTAATAAGAAACAGGAGCATCTGAGGACAGACAATATTATTACAGGGGTGCAAGAAATAGAGTACAAGAGATTGTAGGGAAGCCATTTCATCAAGTGTGGGTACAGGAGTTTGAATGGTCACCAAATGTATCACTCCTGTAATGAGAATTATTCCAGCTCTATGACATGAAGTAAAGGGCTGGGTGAGTTACTTGAAATAAGAAAAGACTATTGAAAACTGTTTCTTGATGTTTTCTTAAAGAAAACTTGCTAGGACTTTTATGATTATTAAGCACTTTCTGCACCAATCTCTCTCTCCCTCTCTTTGTATCTGAGAAACAAGTGTTATACTGCACTGTAAACAAACCCTGGCACTAAAAACTTACTACTGTTTGACTCATTTTGTTCTTAGGGGTACACGACTCTATTATAAAGACATTTTTCTGAAGGATGGGTGTCTTATTCACACTTTTGATAAAGATTCATTGTTCTACCAGAAAAGTCATTAAATTCACTCCCAATCCAGAGATATGAGAAGTCCACTATTTTCTGGTACTACTTTCTCCATTGTTATTGGTTATGAAAAACAGGACTTTGTTTACTTGCTCATTGGATACACCAGTTTTGCAGATGTCTTCTGAGGGAGCGGTGACTTGAGTCTCTCTCTGAGAGATTGCAGGTAACTCTTTGAAAATTGGCAAATCATTCTGACAGTCCAATATGTTTTGATAGCGTCCCGTTCATCAAGGAGCACACCAACTTCACTTAAGATACCTTCTTCAGTGCCTTGAAATGCTTACTCTATTTGCCTGTCTTTTTGAGAGTCTCTCCTTTAATCCAGATGTGTTCTATTTCATGATTCATGCTAATTTGTTATACTGTACCAACTTTGACCTATTCTTACCATTGTTCTCCTAATATCTTTAATGTTCGCTAGTTAGAGAGCAAAAAAGCATCAGTCATGCCAGTGTACAACAAACAGGCTTCTGTTTTATCACTCAGATGATAGTACTACCAGGACTGTTACCCCTACCTTAAATATTGAAATATATTTAAGGTATGATATGATGACATGAATGGTTATCCTTAAGTACATTGATTTGAATTGTATTTACTGTGTTAATTATTGTTTTTTTTTTTCTAGGGAATGTGACAAACCTAAAGAAATACCTGAGGAAGAGCGTGGAAAGCTAAAAGATGTTGAGCGAAATTATGTTAAGAAGTTTCAAAAATTCCAAGATAAGCGTCTACGTATCAACGAAGATGGTGTGACTGAACTAAAGTCTGCTCGAAATGAGGGCTGCTTACATGAGGTTCTTCTTGATCGTCGTGCAAAGATGAAAGCAGATAGATATTGTAAATAATAATTAAGAAGTTTGAAATGGTGCAAAAAAAGAAAAAGGCACAGTGTACACAAAGTTTCAAGCAACCATGGACTTCACTGCTGCCAGTGTACAATCTGCTGAAATACTTAGTACAATATACTGAAATACATCATCACTTAAATCATGTCTTATTTCTTAACAGTGAACATTAGGAAAGTATTGCACTTTTTATTAGCTATTGCACTTTGACAAAAATTTTGAGTGTGTAACACATTAAGTATGTATTCATTTACACTGTCTCCCATTCAGGGGAGTGCTGTGATTCTGGTGAAGGGCTCATGATCTCAGGAATTGGAGCTACTCTTTCCTTCCTTAGTTCAAACCTGATTGTCTCCCATTCCTCAGTGGTGTACAACCCATACATGTAGGTTTAGCACTTTCCCATAATTACTGTTTAATAATTATAAATTATCCCATTAATAATTAAAAGGCACAATACCAATACTGGAACAATTCACAAATAACTTGCACATAGGAGAATAAAACTCATGACATTGTCATATGTGCAGGTTAATTGTATATATGATCCCGTGTTTACAGTATATGATGACAGCATCAGTATGGGAAGTGGTAACTATTAACATATGAATATGCTGATGACAATTTCCGTAACCATAACTACCCCAGCAAACCTTGCTAGCCATTATCACAAAAGTAAGTCTCATTAGTTACAGATAGTGGCACGCCTGAATGTTGGCCTAGGTATTTTTAATGCTTGATAGCACCAGTTTTGAACCACCAATTTAAATTTGCTGGTTAGTATACATTGTACTCTATATAGCATATACAGTGGACCCCCGCTTAACAATCACCTCCCAATGCGACCAATTATGTAAGTGTATTTATGTAAGTGCGTTTGTACGTGTATGTTTGGGGGTCTGAAATGGACTAATCTACTTCACAATATTCCTTATGGGAACAAATTTGGTCAGTACTGGCACCTGAACATACTTCTGGAATGAAAAAATATCGTTAATCGGGGGTCCACTGTATTATTCTAAATACTACTGTAGTTAAAATAAATGCAGAATAATAAATTGGATAAGTGCAAATGTGCAACAGATATGATTTTTTTATTATTATTTAAAGTCAAATTTTACAAATAAGCAAGAAATGATGTAGAAACTGATTATTATTATTATTATTATTATTATTATTATTATTATTATTATTATTACTAGTATTATTATTATTATTATTATTTTATTATTGCATATTATGATTGGTTTCATGGAGAAGTGCTAAATGTAAAGGGTTTACAAAGCACCTCATTAAAACACAAGATAGTTTTAATACAAAAATTTTATTTTTATATCCATGCTTGCTACCCATGCATCATGGGGTTAAGGAAACATTCATGGTGATCAAGAAATCTGTCAGTAAATAAAGAAGCCTTTGAAAGTTTTATATAGTCTTTCATGTTAAGAGTAGGAAAATATTGAAAATCTGCTTTGGCTATGTTGGATTTTAAGAAATTCCAAAATACTGAGATAAAGTTTGAAAATAAGATTAATGTGTATTTCTTCATGTAGTGCCCTTCATTAAATGAATAATTTTCACTGAGGGGAGAATTTGTATGATTCCTATAGTACCACACCTGAGAAGTATGGCTTTGTAATAAGCAGTGTCCATTTTTGTAATTGTATGATTCTTAATCCTAGGAATTGAACATGAGTGCCTCCCAGTACCCCCAGGTGTTATATGACCCCTATATGTTTAATGCTTCCCCATGAACATAATAATTTGATATGGCTCTTTATTTGACTAAAGTTTCTAAACTCTTCCATCCCATTAGGTACAACATATTGTGAATATTTCAGATGGTTCTAATCAGTTCATGGCACTGAACCGGCATGATATTTGTCATAACTAGACAGTAGGTTTTTTTTTTAAATATTTGCAGTCATTCATTCCTTAACCCATTTTGATTGTCCCATTTAACCCTTTGACTGTCGCAAGCCCTTTTCCAAAATTTTTGGAAAAAAAAAATTATTTTTTTCTTATGAAATGATAGAGAATCTTTTCCTGATGGTAATGACACCAAAAGTATGAAATTTGGTCGAAAACTCGCGGAATTACGCTCCCGTGAAGTTAGCGGTCTCGGCGACATATACGCATCGGCGATTTCGCCGAATTTGAGCCCTGTTTTTTGCCAATTCCGTTGTTCCAGTTGACCAAACTCATTGCTATTTCTTTAGAACTCCATTTTTTCTATCAGTTGAGGATAAGAAACCACCCATTTACCGATTTGAACTACCCAATAAAGTGGTCAGAAATTGGCAATTTGGCCAATTTCACGTAAATTAAAAAAGATGCCAATTTCAAAATAGGGTCCAGAATAAACAATGTAGACATTCTTAGCACTACAGTAACATATCCTCTGTTCATTAGTCACATCTCTTGGACCCTCTATTACTATTGCTTTCTATTTTGATTTTTTATTCATACAAAAAATACAAAATTTACTGTTATGCAGACTACTGCATTATTGTAAAAATGGTATAAATAATATCAGTGCACTAGTGAAAGAATATTAGACTCCCCAATTGACGTGTATTGAACGTGTGGTGTGATTTGTTTACTCCTGAACATTGGTAAAAATCGAACATTTCCGCTAATTTGAGCTCAATTTCAAGGTCGTTTTCATCGTGAAACTAATCAAAATCATCTCTATTTCTGTAATATGTTTTCCATTTTATCATGTAAGACCATGAAAACGAGAATACAACAATAAATACTATACGAAAATACACCTCAAAGTTGGCGTTTTAATCCAAAAAACGGTCAGTTTTTCTCATTATGCACTGTGGTGCACACTGACCACACAGACCCATTCTCTCACATGTGGGCCTACCAGCTTTCTCCTGCTTGATTTGAAGCCGCTAGAATTTATGCATATTAATATGTCCGAAACACTGGCTCATAAGAAGTATATATACGACCAAAACAGTCAAAGGGTTAACAAAGAGCTCATAGAGTTCATTTTTGACCTTTTTTTCAACTCGCCCGTAGCTTCACTGTCTATCCTCTTGGAAAGCCCCACCTTCAATGTAGATTTTGATTTCTTAACTGAACTGACTTAAAATTCTAACTCTGACCTTCCCCTTTCATATGTAAACACACCCTTCACACTTCTTTCCCCTGTCTTCATCTCTCTTGTGTCATTTGTTGTTGTATGACCCACAAAGTGTGAGTGCAGTTTTGTGCACACAATATACGTATGAATACTTACATTTGTTGAATCCAGGGCCTACAAGAAGGGTAATTTTGCATTAAGGAAGGTTTATTTGTTTAAGTGCTGTTTAAGCCCCCTTTTTCTAATTTTATTAGAAGGTGCAGGGCTCTTTGACAAAGGGAATTGAGATCTATTTTCCTTTCCTGAGATTAAACTTAAATACCTTCCCACGCTTGTAACTTTATTTGAATTGTGTCGAGTAGACTTTACCTTGTGCCACTGCTAATACTGCCATTGGTGCAGATGGCACTGGGCACTGCTGTTCTCGTAATTCAAAATCATGTCTGATAATCCCACTCTTTCTGCAGATACTTTGCTCCACTTTCCTACCTCACGTATATTCTTTCTTTCCCCCAATCTTCTGCCTTTTTTCTATCTTCCATTGTTCTCTTAGCACCTCCACCATTGCATCTCTTTAACCTTGAATGAGCCAGATATCTCACATTTCCCAATGCTACATAACCCCTATGGGTTTAGTGCTTCCTCATGAATATGATAATAATGTGGAAAGGTTTAGTGGCTCCCCATGAATACAATACAGTAACAGTTAAACCTCACTTTAAGAGACTAATGGGGGAGAGGGTGTCGGCTAATGCCCTTTGTTCCGTAAACCAAAATAATGTTAAAAAAAAAGAAGTACTACAATACATACTGTATTGTTTACATAATACAGCACCAAACAAATTTTATAGTTATACATGTAGTACTGTAATCAACACTAAACACGAAGGATTTTATTAGATCTACTATAATAAAAATTGACAATAAAAGATTTTAGAATTATTTTATTTACCTCTTCTCAGCACTGTGTAACCCTTTTGGGTTTAGTGTTTGATTTGATTATAATCATGAAGGTAATATTTACCTTTTGTGGTGAATTGTTGAAACTGTTTTGCAGTGATAATGATGGACAGTTCTGTCCCCAGCAGATTTTGTCCATTTATTTTCAAAATTTCTGTAATGGATGTTGCAATATATTTAGCCCAGTTCTGCACCATACACTTGGGCTCTCAGTCCATGGAAATGTAACTAGTCTCTCCTGCCTTGGATTAAATCTGGTTGCCTCCCATTCTCTGGGCACTCTATGACCCCTACAAGTCTAGCACTCGATTTATGAATGCAATAATAACACACGTACCCCTTGAGCGAAGTTCCTTGATGCCTAAAACAGGCTCTTGAGCCAAAGAATTGAACCTGTTCTTCCCTTCCTTGCAGTTTAGCATTTTATTTGATTATAATAATTCTTCCCTTCATTGGAGTGAACCTGATTGCCTCTGACTCCGGTGCTGTACGAATCCTACTGGATTAGCGTTTCCCACTAATGTAATCACTATGTGGCCTCAGTTTTGCTGCAGACTGTATAACCCTACGGGTTTAGTGCTCCCATGGTTATAATAAAATTTGCTGCAGAGCAATTTATACTTCGGGAGCAGTGAATGAGTCATTCCCATACAGTGCCAGCCAATTAAAACATTGTAATTATTAACCCTTAAACTGTCCAAACGTAGATCTACGTTTTTTTAACATTTGAAAGTATGTAAAAAAACGTAGACCTTTTTTTTACACTTGAAAATGTAAAAAAACTTTGATCTACATTTCTTTTTTTTTGTTATATTTGAAAATATGTAAAAAAAAACGTAGATCTACTTTTGGAGCACTATGCATGTGAACGTAGATAACAGGTGCAAACTCAAACTCTTCAAGGGTTTGACACCACTGAAGGGCTCTTGATTAAAGGAATTGGAGCCATCTTGCCTTGAAACAAACTTGATAACCACCTAGTTTTGACGCTGTATGACCCACATGGGTTTAGCGCTTACCTACGAATATAATAATTATATCTATTTTTAATTCATTAATAATACTTTTGTAAGTCAGCTTCAGAGAAAGCGCTGAAGTTACCATGACAACTGTTCCAGTCCCCATGGCAAAAGAATCATGGTAACAGTATACCATCATGGCAACAACATCGCCCTCACCATGGCAACAGCATCTGTCACCATAACAACAGCACCTCCGTCACCATGGCAACAGCATACTAATTATTGTGGCAACAGTATCAAGGTAACATACTACCAAGGAAATAGCATCAAGGTAACAAGATACAACCATGAGAACAGCAAGGCAAATCTCCCATCACCATGACAAGGGCATCAAGGTAACAGAATTCCATCATTGCATCAGCATTTTCGCCATTATGGCGAGAAGAGAAGTGCAACTGCAAGTACAAAATTTTAAAAAATATTGAAAACTCACATTCTTATAACATTTTTAAGTTTCCGGAGCTGAGTGAATTCTTTATAATAATTATTATTATTGTTGTTGTTGTTGTTATTAAACACTGCATGGCGTGATGTCAGATCCGTTCATCTGCCAGATATTGATTACTCGTACCATCCAAGGTTTTCGTTAATAACTTCAGACTGCCTTATTCCATCGGCTTAATATTTTAAACCCTGAATAACTATCACTAGGTGATGGTTAGTAAAGCAAATGAGTGTGGGTGGTAAGGTTATATTAGGTAAGATATGTCAGGAAACAGGACGAGTGTTTCCTGACGCGGGTCTTAGCCATATGATGACCCACAGCTGGAGCTTTAGGTTATCTGACTGAGGCCTTCCGCTGGCTCACCGGCGCACCCTCATTAAAGATTCAGGTTATAGTTATGTGCTGGTGCTCTCTGCTCAATTTCATAGAGACGATTCCCCAAATTGATTTCCACGAGTGTTATACAGAAGCTTGGACTTGATAACGGCCGCTTTACTATTGCAGGTATCGCTGACACATCTGATTGTTATTACAGGTTATGTAGTCACATATATACATATACATATGGTGGTGGTTTATAGTACTGAGGATAGTGGAGTGTTGCAGATGGCTGTGGTGGTGGTGGTATTATTATTATTATTAGTAGTAGTGGTGGTGGTGGTGACAGATACACTATACACTTGTATGCATGAACATTTTCAGTATATATACATACATTTTGCATACAACTGTACATATATACATACCTAAATATGCAAAACTGTACTTACATGTAAACACATTCACATGCATTAATGGACTCTTATATAAATATACATATTAATATATGTACAAAAAATACATACATGCTTACATTCTCATACATACATATGCACATGTGCATACGGAAGTATAGAAAAGTACATGCCTGAATAAATATACAGATTCATACATCTGGACGTGCATGCAACACAACATATATATTTATTTATTTATTTATTTATTTATTTATAATTTGAGCACACTTACAGAGGTACAAAAAAAATACAGATAAGAGCAGCATGCCAAAGCCACTTATACTATGCATAGCATTACGGGCTGGCTTAAAATTAACTTAAGATTAACTAAGCAATGATGAAATCAGTGAAAAACATTAATGTAAACTGATTACTATAAAGCACAAGTGAGTATTACAAAGACAGGTCATATGGTTGCATGCATTGTTGTAAATTCAGTAGAATGGAGTATTCTGTTAGGTAGTGAATTTAAAAAATAATAAAGTTAGATTGGGTTTTAGGTTTAACATTTATGTGATATAATTGTGAGAAACATTTAAGATATACAATTTATAAGGTTCAGTTATTCAGTATTTATTTGGTTTTGGGTGAGTAAGTGATCTTTGAGAAGAGACTTGAATTTATAAACAGGTAGTGTTTCTTTTATATTTACAGGTAATGAATTCCAGATTTTAGGGCCTTTTATGTGCATTGAGTTTTTGCATAGCGTGAGATGGACACGAGGAATATCAAAGAGTGATCTGTGCCTTGTGTTATGGTCATGTGTTCTGTTGAGGTTGGCAAGGAGATGTTTGAGGGGAGGGTTAATATCAGAGTTGAGTGTTCTATGTATGTAATAGGTGCAGTAATAAGTATGGATGTTTTGTATGGTGAGTAGGTTGAGTGTATTGAATATTGGTGGAGTGTGCTGCCTGTAGTGAGAATTTGTTATCATTCTAACTGCAGCCTTTTGTTGGGTAATTAGTGGTCTGAGATGGTTACTTGTTGTTGAGCCCCATGCACAAATTCCATAGGTGAGATAGGGGTAAATAAGAGAGTGATATAGGGCCAGGAGGGCTGACTGTGGAGCATAGTACCGTATCTTCGATAGTATGCCTACAGTCTTGGAAATTTTCTTAGAAATTTGTTGTATATGTGTATGAAATTTGAGTCTATTATCAAGGTGGATTCCTAAGAATTTTCCCTCTGTTAGCTTTGTGATAGGTGATCCGTTTATCATTATGTTAAGAGGGACATCTGTAGCTCTGTTACCAAACTGAATGAAGTAGGTTTTGTCAATGTTTAGTGTAAGTTTGTTAGTACTCATCCAGGTAGATATTTTCTGTAATTCGGTATTTACAGTATTGGCTAGCGTGACTGGGCTCGGGTGGGAGAAGACGTATGTTGTGTCATCAGCAAATAGTGTGGGTTTGAGTAATTGAGAAGCATTTGGTAGGTCATTTATGTATAGGAGAAAGAGAAGAGGGCCAAGGACACTTCCCTGTGGGACACCAACTGTAATTGGTTGTGCAGAAGAGTTTGCCCCATTTGCGTACACATATTGGCTTCTGTTGCTGAGGTATGACTTGAGGTAGTTGAGGGAGTGCCCTCTTATACCATAGTGTGATAATTTTACGTGGAGCAAGTCATGGTCAACTGTATCAAAAGCTTTACGTAAGTCAATGAAGATCCCCAGTGGGACTTCTTTTTTCTCTATTGCAGTGTATATATGTTCTAGCATGTGTATAATAGCATCATTAGTATTTTTATTAGGCCTGAATCCAAATTGGCAGGGGTTGAGTATGTTTTGGGAGATAAGGTAGGAGTAGATTCGTTTATGAATTAATTTTTCGAAGATTTTTGAGAGAGGGTGTAAGTTGGATATTGGCCTATAGTTATTCAACTCTGTTTGGTCTCCTCCTTTGTGGATCGGGGTGACCCTTGCTATTTTGAGTACTGTAGGGAAGGTGGAGGATTCAATGGATTTGTTAAAGAGTGTTGCAATGATTGGTGATAGCACTTGTGACACTTTTTTGTATATAAAGGGTGGTAAGGTATTTAAATCTCCTGCCTTGTTTTTTAGTGCGTTGATAATAAGGGAGACTTCGTATGGGTTAGTCGGAGCTAGGAACAGTGTGTTCGGGTAGTTGCCGGTGAGGTAGTCATTTGGTGGGGTATCTGAGCTTGGGATTTTATTGGCAAGGTTTTGTCCTATAGTGGAGAAGAAATCATTGAGTCTGTTTGCTGTTTCTGTTGGTGGGAGTTGGGGTTCATCTGATTTTGCTAATTTTATTTCGCTATTTCGTGATATCTTTTTTGTTCCCAGAATTTCTGATAGGGTTTTCCAGGTCTTTTTTATATCACCTCGTAAGTTGGATAATCTGTTCTCATAATACAATTTTTTTGCCCTTCTTATCAGGCTGGTTAGGATTGACGAGTAACGTTTTGTTTGGTCTCTGGTTATGTGACCCATTCTGTACTGTTTTTCATATTGGTGTTTTGTATTTATGGATTTGAGAATGCTGGGTGTTAGCCAGGGACTGTTCAGTCTCTTAGCTGTCATCTGCTTAGTTTTTTTAGGGCAGTGCTTGTTATAGAGGTATTGAGTCTTTTTTAGAAAATTATTAATACATTCGTCAATATCTGTATTGATTTCTAGCTCAGTGTGCCAATCAATGTTTGCTAATGCTGTTGTGAAGTTATTAATGGCTGCCTCATTGTGAAGTCTGAAGGTGACTTTAGTAGTGTCTTGGGGTAATTTACCAAGAGTTGTTATGAGGAAAGTAGGGTAGTGGTCTGTGGTATTATCTGTAATTATGCCTGATTTTAAAGGGGATATGGTGTTGGTCCAGATGTGGTCAAGTAGGGAAACACTAGTCTCTGTAACTCTTGTAGGTTTTGTTACTGTTGGTAGCAACATACAGTTACTCATTGTGTTTGTGAATTCAGTAACGTGTGGGTCCTGGTCTTGCAGGAGATTTATATTGAAGTCACCTGAGAGTAGTAAGTGATCTTTGTTCATGCGTGCATCAGTTATCATACTTCCTAGGTTTTGACTAAATTGGCTAATGTTTGACTGTGGAACTCTGTAGATGTTTATCAATGTGAGAGGTTTTCGTAGGTATTTGGATTTGAATTTGGCTATTATATATTCCCCATGTTCATCTCTTGTGCAAGTATTAGTGATACATTCTAGTTGGTCTGAGTAGTATATGGCTGTGCCACCCCCTTGTTGGTCTGGCCTACAGTTGTGTATGGCTGTGTAACCAGGAATGGTATAGACATCTGTAGTATCAGGCTTTAGCCAGGTTTCAGTTAGTGTAATGATGGACATATTGGCATGTAAGGAATTTAGTAATGCTATGAGGTCATCGTAATGCTTGCTTAAAGATCTGATATTGTAGTTAAAGATAGTTATGTTGTTGTTGGCACTGAGAAGTGCCTTTGATTGTTCTGCAGTGTAGTAATTACAGTAACTGTTTGATTCATTTAAGTCATTAAATAAGAGGTTGGTATCTGGATCAATGCTTGTAATCATAAGATTTGTAGTGAATCTATAGTTAGAATTAAGTATAAAACAAAGTAAATAGTCTTAAGCTAAAAAATAGCACCTGAATTATTTAACAAATGTAAAATAATGAGCTAAGGTAGTTTTTTTTTTTTTTTTTTTTTTTTTTTTTAAGCTAAAATAAAGGAGACAATATAAAAGGGACTAGTACAAATAAAGTGATGATCAAATAATGGAGCTTGGGAATATGATAGTAGGTAGTACTATAAAATAAATGAGCTTTGGAATATAATGCAAAATTGTGAACTTGTTCTACTTTAGCACCTGAGAATAGCACCTTGATTATTTTAACAATTGTGAATGTATAAGCTAGGGTAGTTATATAAAGCTAAAATAAAGGAGAAAATATATAAGGGACTAAAATTAAGTAATGGTAAACAAAGTTAAATGGACAGATGGTCACTATGAAATAATATTGGTTTAGGAGTAAGATCTGATTTGTAATATTAGATAAATTGAGCAGTTTATTGCACAATAAAAGTAAAAAAAATGAGGTAGTTGGTACTAGCTAGCAAAAGATAGTTTTGGTACTTGCAAAAAAGTAATTGGAATATACACTAATTGAATATACAATGTAAAGTGACTAAAAAAACAAGTAGTGATAAACAAAATTAAATGGACAGGTAAGAAAAAATGAATATTATTAATTTGGAGTAAGATTTGACTTTTAATTTAAAATTATGAGCAATTAATAGCAGTAAGAAAGTTATAGAGTATTGGAGGTAGTTGGCATTAGCTAGTGATGAAAAATAATAAAAATAATAATGTACAATATGATAGTAACGTACACTATATGCACCACACGTATATATGTATTAAGGGCACTTATTTAATCTGTTACAGAAATGTCAGCTTTTCTAAGGAAGGTAGAGAAATCATGTTCGTTTGAGATGGTATATTGTTGTCCTGTTGATGTTTTCCTTACTAGTATTTTCCCATCTCGCGTGAAACACTGATGTATTTTGTTTTCCTGTTTAAGTTTTCTCAGCCTGAACAGAAGGTTTTGACGTTTTTTTGTTAGACACTCATTTATGTACACTCCATTTTTCATTGTAATTGCTGATTTAATTAGGTCCTTTCTTTTATCGTATGAATGAAGTCGGATCATTATACTGTGTTTACTTCCTGGTTTTCCTATATATATATATATATATATATATATATATATATATATATATATATATATATATATATATATATATATATATATATATATATATATATATATATATATATATATATATATATATATATATATATATATATATATATATATACGCACGTATACATACATTTTGCACTTATAGAATTGATGAGGGGAAAAGGGTGAGTGGTGCACATAGGAGTCTGCGGAGACAAAGAGCTTTGTCCGTGGAAGCAAAGAGGGGAATGTATGAAAGTATAGTTGTACCAACACTCTTGTATGGGTGTGAAGCATGGGTGATGAATGTAGCAACAAGGAGAAGGCTGGAGGCAGTGGAGATGTCATGTCTGAGGGCAATGTGTGGTGTGAATATAATGCAGAGAATTCGTAGTTTAGAAATTAGGAGAATGTGTGGGATTACCAACACTATTATCCAGAGGGCTGAGGAAGGGTTGTTGAGGCGGTTCGGACATGTAGAGAGAATGGAACGAAACAGAATGGCTTCGAGAGTGTATAAATCTGCAGTGGAGGGAAGGCAGGGTAGGGGTCGGCTTAGGAAGGGTTGGAGGGAGGGGGTAAAGGAGATTTTGTGTGCGAGGGGCTTGGACTTCCAGCAAGCATGTGTGAGCGTATTTGATAGGAGTGAATGGAGACAGATGGTTTTTAATACTTGACGTGCTGTTGGAGTGTAAGCAAGGTAACATTTATGAAGGGATTCAGGGAAACCGGAAGGCCGGACTTGAGTCCTGGAGAAGGGAAGTACAGTGTCTGCACTCTGAAGGAGGGGTGTTAATGTTGCAGTTTTATAACTGTAGTGTAAAGCATCCCTCTGGCAAGACAGTGATGGAGTGAATGATGATGAAAGTTTTTCTTTTTCGGGCCACCCTGCCTTGGTGGGAATTGGCCGATGTGTTAATAAAATAAAAAAAATGCACTTATACACACATATACATATGCATGAGCATACATCTGCACATGTATACATACAAAACAATTACCATGTAAAAATAAATATTCGTGTCTACATATGCACATAAATACCTACATTTTTATTGTATACATATGGAAGTGCATACATGTACAGAAATTCATACGCACATACACATATACATAGTTATATTTTGCCTCACTGGAATTTTATAACCATTCACCAATATTCATTTTGCGTGCACTGAGGTAGAGGAGGCTGGGGTTATGGAATACAGTGATACATTTCTCGAATCGCGCAGCAGCTGAAATACATCTACTTGTTCACGCAGTATTTTGGCTGCAGCAGCTGTGAGTTCATCTTGAATCATGCCAGCACATCTGCAGCGTTTTTGGTTTTCACAAGGACACCATCACACAAGATGCTGCATGTGACTTAGTTGGACCACAGCACACATGATCGTCACTTCTACATGGCCACGTCATACAACCAAACTGGATGATAATACCAATCTAAATATCACATGGGAGGCGTTGATAGTTAGCATGCAGGGACATGACTCCAGCCTCGCTCAGTACCATTCGTTATGATAGGACAACCACAGTATGTAATTAAAATTCAACGGGTTGTTTGGACACAGTGGGTTATTATTAACTACTTTAAATTCTAAAAAAGAAAACACAAACATTGGTATTCAGATCACAAGTGAAGGTTAAGTATCAGACCAAAAACTAATTTGTGTACACACACGTATATGCATTCAGTCCGAGGAAGTAAGCGAAATTATTTATAAACATGTATCTCAAAGCAACGGAGGATTCTAACGAAATAAATGTTTCATCATTTGTGACTTGACAATGGTCCAGAGTGGACCGAAACGTCGTCATAAGGTTCCTCTCTCGTAACTGTGGGTTTTTGGTGAATTGTTCTATCCACGGTATTGTGACTTTCTATTCTTTAGACATTCCAGTCTCCACCTAGCTAAATGACACTCATATTACTAGTAGTCCTTTGATATATATACAAAATAAATAGGGTTATATAGCCTAAATACGTCAGTAGTCACGAAAGGTTGTATAGACCTGTGTGAGTTTCAAGGAACTTTAAGTGAAGTGTTGGAAAATAAAAAAACAAAGGCTTGTGCAGTAAGCTTCGAGGAGCATTGTAGAGTTCTAGAAGCAGAGTTATGAGGTGTGATGGATGTTCTAGTTCTCAAGGATGAGGGTCTGGTTCTTTGAGAGGAGAATGAGACATTATATTATCATTTGGATAAGAAGTATGGTAAGTGCAATTAGAAATGCGAGGTGGTTGGCAGAAATGAAGGGAAATTTTGGATGTAATGAATGGAAAGGGATTTCCAGAAGTTTAAAGATGAAATTGAGGAAGGTTGAAGCAGGGTTAGAGAACAGAAATCACTTCGTTTTCATTCAGGACGAGTGTGCGGCTGTGGATAAGGAGACAGGTAGGGCAAATGCTTCAGGATGTAAGAAAAAAGAAGCATTCGCATTATAAGGAATCCTCAGATTTGATATATGGACCAGGCTTTCTGTAACAGAGATAAGATGACGAGAAAGAGGGCGGGAGAGATACATGATTATATACACCTGGAAAATCCTAGACCTGGAGTTTACCTGGAGAGAGTTCCGGGGGTCAACGCCCCCGCGGCCCGGTCTGTGACCAGGCCTCCTGGTGGATCAGAGCCTGATCAACCAGGCTGTTGCTGCTGGCTGCACGCAAACCAACGTACGATTGATACAATGTTATGGTCCTTGAAGGTGAGATCCTCCGACATAATCACTCCCAGGTCTTTGACGTTGGTGTTTCGCTCTATTTTGTGGCCAGAATTTGTTTTGTACTCTGATGAAGATTTAATTTCCTCATGTTTACCATATCTGAGTAATTGAAATTTCTCATCGTTGAACTTCATATTGTTTTCTGCAGCCCACTGAAAGATTTGGTTGATGTCCGCCTGGAGCCTTGCAGTGTCTGCAATGGAAGACACTGTCATGCAGATTCGGGTGTCATCTGCAAAGGAAGACACGGTGCTGTGGCTGACATCCTTGTCTATGTCGGATATGAGGATGAGGAACAAGATGGGAGCGAGTACTGTGCCTTGTGGAACAGAGCTTTTCACCGTAGCTGCCTCGGACTTTACTCTGTTGACGACTACTCTCTGTGTTCTGTTAGTGAGGAAATTATAGATCCCTCGACCGACTTTTCCTGTTATTCCTTTAGCACGCATTTTGTGCGCTATTACGCCATGGTCACACTTGTCGAAGGCTTTTGCAAAGTCTGTATATATTACATCTGCATTCTTTTTGTCTTCTAGTGCATTTAGGACCTTGTCGTAGTGATCCAATAGTTGAGACAGACAGGAGCGACCTGTTCTAAACCCATGTTGCCCTGGGTTGTGTAACTGATGGGTTTCTAGATGGGTGGTGATCTTGCTTCTTAGGACCCTTTCAAAGATTTTTATGATATGGGATGTTAGTGCTATTGGTCTGTAGTTCTTTGCTGTTGCTTTACTGCCCCCTTTGTGGAGTGGGGCTATGTCTGTTGTTTTTAGTAACTGTGGGACGACCCCCGTGTCCATGCTCCCTCTCCATAGGATGGAAAAGGCTCTTGCAGTTCTTGATGAACACAGAGTTCCATGAGTCTGGCCCTGGGGCAGAGTGCTTGGGCATGTCATTTATCGCCTGTTCGAAGTCATTTGGCGTCAGGATAACATCGGATAGGCTTGTGTTAATCAAATTTTGTGGCTCTCTCATAAAAAATTCATTTTGATCTTCGACTCTCAGTCTGGTTAGCGGCTTGCTAAAAACTGAGTCATATTGGGACTTGAGTAGCTCACTCATTTCCTTGCTGTCATCTGTGTAGGACCCATCTTGTTTAAGTAGGGGCCCAATACTGGACGTTGTTCTCGATTTTGATTTGGCATAGGAGAAGAAATACTTTGGGTTTCTTTCGATTTCATTTATGGCTTTTAGTTCTTCCCGCGATTCCTGACTCCTAAAGGATTCTTTTAGCTTAAGTTCGATGCTTGCTATTTCTCTGACCAGTGTCTCCCTACGCATTTCGGATATATTGACCTCTTTTAGCCGCTCTGTTATTCTTTTCCGTCGCCTGTAAAGGGAGCGCCTGTCTCTTTCTATTTTACATCTACTCCTCCTTTTTCTTAGAGGAATAAGCCTTGTGCATACATCGAGTGCCACCGAGTTAATCTGTTCTAGGCATAAGTTGGGGTCTGTGTTGCTTAGTATATCTTCCCAGCTTATATCGGTTAGGACTTGGTTTACTTGGTCCCACTTCATGTTTTTGTTATTGAAGTTGAATTTGGTGAATGCTCCCTCGTGACTAGTCTCATTATGTCGGTCTGGGGCTCCACGCATACATGTCTGAACCTCAATTATGTTGTGATCTGAGTATATTGTTTTTGATATGGTGACATTTCTTATCAGATCATCATTGTTAGTGAAGATGAGGTCTAGTGTATTCTCCAGTCTAGTAGGCTCTATTATTTGCTGGTTTAAATTGAATTTTGTGCAGAGGTTTAAAAGCTCGTGTGAGTGTGAGTTTTCATCAGAGCTGCCTCCTGGTGTTATTACTGCAACAATATTATTTGCTATATTCCTCCATTTTAGGTGCCTTAAGTTGAAATCCCCCAGGAGCAAGATGTTGGGTGCAGGAGCTGGAAGATTTTCCAGACAGTGGTCAATTTTTAACAGCTGTTCCTGGAATTGCTGGGATGTTGCATCCGGAGGCTTGTAGACTACCACAATGACTAGGTTTTGGTTCTCGACCTTTACTGCTAAAACTTCCCCTACATCATTTGAGGCATTAAGCAGTTCTGTGAAAACAAGTGACTCTGCAATGTACAGGCCAACCCCCTCCCCCTTTTGCCTGTTCACTCTGTCACATCTGTATAGGTTGTAACCTGGGATCCATATTTCGTTGTCCAAGTGATCCTTTATGTGGGTCTCAGTGAAAGCCGCGAACATTGCCTTTGCCTCTGCAAGCAGTCCACGGATGAAAGGTATTTTGTTGTTTGTCGCTGGCTTTAGACCCTGTATATTTGCAAAGAAGAATGTTATCGGACTGGTGGTATTGTTGGTACTGGGGGGAGGATTTTTTTTCCGGCATTAGTATCTGTATCTGTTGGTCTGGAGTGGAGGCCATCGACTGTGGTTCCACTCTAGGAATGACTGGATTTGGTGTACGATTTCTGCCATTTCCTGACAGTTTTTTTTCCTTCCTGGCACTAAAAAAAACCTCTCCCTCTTGAGTGGCTGTGGCTACCCAGGGACTAGTACCAAACTTGCACACGAAAATCACTCCCTACGAAAGCAAAAGACTCGGCAGACAATGCAACATCCTCCCAATGAAAAGCAGGGGTGTCACTAGCACGTTAAGAGACAACACAAGTGTCAGGGGCCCAAGACTGTTCAACTGCCTCCCAGCATACATAAGGGGGATTACCAATAGACTCCTGGCTGTCTTCAAGCAGGCACTGGACAAGCACCTAAAGTCGGTACCTGACCAGCCGGGTTGTGGTTCGTACGTTGGATTGCGTGCAGCCAGCAGTAACAGCCTGGTTGATCAGACCCTGATCCTCCATGAGGCCTGGTCACAAACCGGGCCGCGGGGGGCTTGACCCCTGGAACTCTCTCCAGGTAAACTATATATATATATATATATATATATATATTATATATATATATATATATATATATATATATATATATATATATATATATATATATTTGTGTGTGTGTGTTTAAATGAGCTCGAAAGTATACAGAGAAGGATGACGAAGTTGATTTCATGTATCAGAAAGCTTTCGTACGAAAATAGGTTGAAGACACTGAACTTGCACTCTGAAAAGGTGTACAATTAGGAAATTAGGAAAGGTGTGACTGAAATGTAGAAATGGAAAACAGGAATAAAGGGGACATATATAGCATGTTGACAATGTCTAACTAAAATAGGACTCGCATCAATGGATTAAAGTCGGAAAATTTTAGATTTATTAAGGATATTGGGAAGTACTGGTTTAGCAATAGAGTTGTAGATGAAGACAAGAAACTCCCAGTTACCGTTACTGAGGCAAAAAACTTTTGGTGGGTTACAAATTCTACTAAACTTTGGTTAGTCAGCTGAGGCTAACATATGTTGCCCTAATCCAGGTGTACCAGTAACTTCAAACATAGTCCTAGCTGTTTCATATTTATTAGTGTTAATGTTAACCATCATCAGTTCTATCATGCATCTGAAGACCAATGTGAGATGGAATCCACAGCATGTGCACTCTGACTCCACTGTCCACAATTTTACCATACCTGTGTCTGGCTTCTGACACAAGCATGCCACAATTTATACTTAATGAGTTGAGAGCAAATGAACTTTATTGACTTAAGACTTAGGGAGATTGACACAAGTCAGTCCATCTATCATCATTCTATCATGCAGGAGGAGCCACATGTCTATGGTGCATCCAACAAAATAAGCAGACTCTTGGATGTCACTACCGCCCGGCTCCGGCTGGGTTACAAGTATCTTTGGCAGGTTAAATCATCACCACCAGATGTAGACCAAACGAAATGTAAACTTTGCCAGATGGACTATTGTCACACCCTGCGTCATTATGTACTGGAGTGTGATAAAATTAATGAATTTAGAAACAACTCACTCAGAAATTTTCAAGAAATGGCAAAGTATTTTATCCACAGTGGTATATTGCAGACCATTCTGGAGAAATACCCTGACTTTGCTAGCTGTAAATAATGCATTACCATGTGTGTGTGTGTGTGTGTGTGTGTGTGTGTGTGTGTGTGTGTGTGTGTGTGTGTGTGTGTGTGTGTGTGTGTGTGTGTGCGCGTGTGTGTGTGTATGTGTGTGTGTGTGTGTGTGTGTGTGTGTGTGTGTGTGTGTGTGTGTGTGTGTGTGTGTGTGTGTGTGTGTGTGTGTGTGTGTGTGTGTGTGTGTGTGTGTGTGTGTGTGTGTACTCACCTATTTGTACTCACCTATTTGTGGTTGCAGGGGTCGAGTCCTAGCTCCTGGCCCCGCCTCTTCACCGGTTGCTACTAGGCCCTCTCTCTCCCCGCTCCATGAGCTCTATCAAACCTCGTCTTAAAACTGTGTATGGTTCCTGCCTCCACTACGTCATTTTCTAGGCTATTCCACTGCCTTACAACTCTATGACTGAAGAAATACTTCCTACTATCTCTCTGACTCATTTGTGTCTTCAACTTCCAATTGTGGCCTCTTGTTTCTGTGTCCCCTCCCTGGAACATCCTGTCTTTGTCCACCTTGTCTATTCCACGCAGTATTTTATGTCGTTATCATGTCTCCCCTGACCCTCCTGTCCTCCAATGTCGTCAGGCCGATTTCCCTTAATCTTTCTTCATAGGACATTCCCCTTAGCTCTGGAACTAACCTTGTCGCAAACTTTTGTACTTTCTCTAGTTTCTTGACGCGCTTTATCAAGTGCGGGTTCCAAACAGGTGCTGCATACTCCAGTATGGGCCTGACATACACGGTGTACAGTGTCTTGAATGATTCCTTACTAAGGTATCGGAATGCTGTTCTCAGGTTTGCCAGGCGCCCATATGCTGCAGCAGTTATCTGGTTGATGTGTGCTTCCGGAGACATGCTCGGTGTTATACTCACCCCAAGATCTTTCTCCTTGAGTGAGGTTTGCAGTCTTTGGCCACCTAGCCTATACTCGGTCTGTGGTCTTCTGTGCCCTTCCCCTATCTTCATGACTTTGCATTTGGCAGGATTAAATTCGAGAAGCCATTTGCTGGACCAGGTGTCCAGTCTGTCCAGGTCTCTTTGAAGTCCTGCCTGGTCCTCATCAGATTTAATTCTCCTCATTAACTTCACATCATCTGCAAACAGGGACACTTCTGAGTCTAACCCTTCCATCATGTCGTTCACATATACCAAAAATAGCACTGGTCCTAGGACCGACCCCTGTGGGACCCCGCTCGTCACAGGTGCCCACTGTGATACATCATTACGTACCATGACTCGTTGTTGTCTCCCTGTCAGGTATTCTCTGATCCATTGCAGTGCCCTTCCTGTTATATGCGCCTGATGCTCTAGCTTCTGCACTAATCTCTTGTGAGGAACTGTGTCAAAGGCCTTCTTGCAGTCCAAGAAGATGCAATCAACCCACCCCTCTCTCTCGTGTCTTACTTCTGTTATTTTATCATAAAACTCCAGAAGGTTTGTGACACAGGATTTGCCTTCCATGAATCCGTGCTGGTTGGCATTTATACTCTTGTTCCGTTCCAGGTGCTCCACCACTCTCCTCCTGATAATCTTCTCCATAATTTTGCATACTATACACGTCAATGACACAGGTCTATAGTTTAGTGACTCTTTTCTGTCTCCTTTTTTAAAAATGGGAACTACATTTGTGTGTGTGTGTGTGTGT